>NC_059161.1:127464295-127634295 GCF_019923935.1 Bubalus bubalis
AAGCGGGCTGGTGTAGAGGAGCGGGGGTCTGGTGATGTGCTGGGCTGGCCTCAGTGGTCAGGAGGACAGTAGAGCGGCTTCACCGCAGAGGAGGAAGGGGTCCAGTGGGGCTGGGCTGTCTTCCCATTGCTGTTGTGTTCTCAGTGTAGAGCAGCTGAGGTCAGGGCGGGGCGGGGTGGGTGGAGGAGTCTTGGGGTGTTTGAAAGGCATGGTTAGTCTCAGGGAGGGAGGTAGGAGAGCGGGAGTAGCCCCAACCTGTTCCTGCTGGAGGGCTGAGCCTTTGTATCCGTGTCTGGACCCCACGTGTGTGCTTCTTCAGCGTGATCAGACCTCCAGATCAGCTGTGGGGAAGCAGGTGGAAAACTTTACAAGAGGCCCTTGCCCTCCTCTGGACTTCCTGTGTTAGAATTTTGAGAATACTCCTTACGCATTGGGTTGCAGTGGAGTTGGGGTCTCCTACCTTTTACTGACCCTTTGCCTCCCAGCAGCTTTCAAATTGGGGCAGTTGAGACAACTCCACACCCCAATAAAACTTCATTTCAGAAGTTTTATGAAGTAGAAAATAAAGAGAAATTAAAATAGCTGGTATTTACTTACTCTAGACCTTTTCAGCATTTTGTATTATTCTCTTCCATGAGATAAGGATTGTTATTTTCATATTGCAGCCTTGCAAACTGAGGTCCAGTGAAGTCAGGTAATGTGCCTGAGATCATACAGCTTGTAAGTGGTGGAGACAGGTTGTGAGCCTGGCGGTTTGACTCCAGAGGCCACACGGGTCACCCCTGCTTCCTCCTCGGGCCTACTGGTGACTTTGTGTTATGGTGTCTTGGAGCTGATGTGTGCTGTAAATTGAAGTGAGGAAACAGTTTGATTTAATTGAACCATAGCCTCAAAGACAGCGATCTGGTGATGTGATCTTTGTGCCCACATGCCTGCTGGTTCTGCTGTAGGTCTCCTCCGTGTTTTTCTCCCTGAAAAGGCTCATGTGGGGACATTCTTACACTGCTCAGTGTCCACCCGCTGGGTACTGCAGCTTGTGCTCTGGTGCCAGTTGCTTCTCAAGTCACCGGTCAACAGGCAGCTGCCGGCTTGTCTCAGGGGTGCTGCATGGGTTCCGGCTGCAGTCTCTTCCTCTCTCTTTCGTCACAGAGCCATTTCAGGCTGTTTTGTCACCTCCCTGTCCTGGTCAACATCAGAGCTCGCCACTCCCTGCTGCTCCTGCTTGCCAGGGAGGGATAAAGAGCAGAGAAGTAAACGGTGGGTGGGGGAGAGTGCAGTCTGGGTGGGCCTGGGAGTCTCCGTGATTGCTCTGAGAACAGTTGAAAAGTCATTTGCGGTTAAAGAAGCGAATGGAGAAAAGGAATCGGCTGCCGCCTGTTCAGAGAGCGAGCAAGCCCCGGCGCTCAGGCAGACGTGGCACAGGGGTGCGGTGTTGTCAGGGTTGGGGGCCTGTGGAGGGGCGCTGTGGTACACAGCCTGAGATCTGAGGTGGGCTGGCCCCAGGAGAATGGGAGGCTGCTGTGGAGAGTTGGGTTTCTATACACATTTTGTTTTCCCACCCGGGGAATTCAGGCCGTGTCCTGTTCTCTGCTCGAGTATATTACAGTGTTTATTCTCTTAACATGTAATGTGGACTGAACACCCGACACGCCCAGCTTTCTAATACCACAGACAACCCTTCTGAGGATACAGGCAGCCTGTCCAGGAACCTAAATGTGTCTCGAGTGCACGGTGCCTCGTGCAGCGCAGTTTCCCGGAAGCCAGCGTCCCCGAGCGGTCCTGCGAGCTGCGCTGCTTCCTGCACTGGGGCGGGCGGCTGAGGGCTGCGGCCCACGGCTTCGTCTTGTCCCCTCTGAGGGGTCCCCGCCCTCGCCTCCTGAGCCCCAGCTGTGCTCTGGTTTTGTTGGGGAGACTGTATTGGTTTTTAGACACAGAAGAAAATTCACCCTGGTTTAAATTGGCAGAACGGCTTGAAATTATTTTCTCATTCCCAGAAGATTTTTAAAACAATTTTCACAAAGTTTTAGGAAGCCTTTCTGATCTGTGTTCTGATTTATGTAAGTAAACTGTTGATACAGATGATGACGTGAGTATCCTGTTCTTCTAGGTATCCAAATATATCTTGTGAGTTGCTCACTTCTGATGTCTCCCAAATGAACGATAGACTGGGAGAAGATGAATCCTTGCTAATGAAATTGTATAGCTTCCTCCTAAACGATTCCCCCTTGAACCCACTACTTGCCAGTTTCTTCAGCAAGGTGCTAAGTATTCTTATCAGCAGAAAACCAGAACAGGTAAATACTGTTTTCCAAGAAGGTAAGTATTAGGGCTGAGCATCCCCTGAGGTGATCCTCAGTGATTTTGTCGCTTCAGTGTTCTGAGTGTGCCTTATGTCCCACGTTCTGTGAAAGAACAGATTTTACACCTTAAATATCCGCAATGCTTGCTGACTTACCACTGACTTAACTCCTTAACAAATACATTCTAATTTGACCTCCTTTTTTCTGAGCGCCTCATATCTCAGTTTTCCAGTGTACTTGGCTTCCTTTTCTGATAGGTGGTTGGAAGCAAGAGCACGCTGGGGTCAGTCTGTGAGGGTCGCGTGAGGAGGGGCACACAGTGGCAGGGGGTGTGGGTGGCGTCCTGGCAACTCTGTGGCAGGGTCACAGTGTGCTCATTTATCCTTCTCCCTGACAAAGAGCACAGGCAACGCTTAAGGCAGAAAGCTTTCCCATAAATGATTGATGATTAGTTTATACAATGGTGATTTTTTTTTTCTCTTCTCTTTTGCTTCCACCCCAAAACCTGAGACCTCTGGGTAGTGACTGCTGTGTACACACACAGGGAGCTTCGCTCTTCTGTCCAGCAGAGCCTGGCAGGAGTTGGGCAGGAGCCTGCTCCCCACGGTCCGCCTCCTCTCCCTCCTCCTCGTTGTTCTTGGTGTCGCCCTGCTGTGCCCCACCTCCCGTCTCCTGGGCTTGGTTTTGCTCTCAGTTCCCCTGTACCTGGAAACTTGTATTTTCCAGGTATCTGCTGTGTGTGGTGGTTCTTGAAAGTGTGGTCTCTGGTCCAGCAGCATGAATACCACCCGAGAGTTTGTTGGAAACGCAGTTTCTTGAGCTCCATTTCAGACCTGCTGAGTCAGACACCCTGGGGTGGGGCCTGCAGTCTGGGGTGTAAGAAGCCTCCCAGATGACTGGGATGCATGCTAAAATCACGGCTCTGGTGGGTTCTGGTGTGGAAAAGATCTGCTTACGAGGAGATTAGGATACACTTACGCAAATGGGCCCCAGGGAGCAGCAGGAGCCTCACATGCCCAAGAACAAACTAAGAGTCTGCAGAGTGCAGGCCGTGGGGGTGTGAAGGCGGAGCTGCAGGGGCCACAGCAGTCGGGCCTGGTGTCCTTCGTGGTGGAAGGCAGGCTGCGTGACCTGTCCTTGCTGTCAGCAGACCTGGAGGGGCTGGAACTATTTTCGGCCCAGAACGCCTGCCCTGTGCCAAGGCCAAGTGCATACAGGTCTTATTTTGGACAGACGAGGTCGTGCTTTCGTGTTCTTAGTTGAGCAGGATTGCCTTTCTCAATGTGTTGGAACTGAGGTTCTTGTTTCTTAGACAGTAATCCCCGAATCCAGTCCCTCCAGTACAGCTCGTCCTTCCCTCCCGCCTTTGGATGAGAAATGACAGGACTGCTTACTCTTCTAGGAGAGTTCAGCTCACCCCGTCAGTCTGTGTCCTGGTCAGTTCCAGGTGGCTGTGGTTGCGATGGAGACCAGTCTCACATCCCCTCGTGCCTGTCTCCTCTCTGTCTGCCCGGGGCCCACATCTGTGGGGCCTGGTGTCCATGTATCTTCAGCACAGAGTGAGGACATACTCAGAGCCCTCTGGGCTGCTGAGCCTTTGCTTTGGTCTCCAAGGCCAGACGTGTTACCTGTGTACAGAAGGCGGCACGCACCAATTCAGCGCTGAGAGAAGGGCCCGTTCACTCTGCTGCTTGTTCTTCTCAGTTCAGCCCTCAGTCACGAGAGGATTCGAGAGTCCTTGCTTGCTCTTTCAGCTATAGGAGAAGCCCACACTGGCACCTTCCTCTCCTTTTGAGAATCATGAGTGTAAATAAAGGTTTCCCATCACATGATATGTTAGTAAGGGTATGTGCAACTGAATTCAGACTCAGTCTGATTTAACCAGTATAGACACCTCTCAGGATTAACTCGAAGAGCAGCAGGACCTTCTGTAAGGGGCACCCTGAGTGCTGGCGGGTGAGCCCCTCCAGTGCTGTCCACCAGACAGGCCACCTTGCCGTCCTTGCTGTGCCCCCTTGGCCCTGCCTGCGGGCTCCGGAGTCAGGGCTTCGGCCACTAAATGCAGTGTTTTGGCCACATGCCACCTTTTCTTCCCCCTCTCCTCCACTGTGCTTTTAAAAACTCCTGTGTGACTCAGCTGTGAGTGGGTTATGTGTAACTCACTGCAGGTTTGTGCTACAGCCTTGAACCTCACTGTTTAGAGAAGCAGTGTGTGATGGCTAATTCTGCATTTCCACCTGATGGTGTGAAGCCGTTTTAGTTCACCCCTGGCTTCTAGCTGTCATGTGGGGTGATGAGCTTGTGGCTCTGTTGGATTTAAATCTCAGGGCAACCACTTTTGAGCTTCTAGCAAAATCCTTGACTGGTCTGAGCCTCAGTTTCCTTACCTAGAACATTTGAGTTGAGCAGCCCCACCTCACAAGCTTCTGGGAGACGTCAGGGCAATATTGTCACGGCAGCTGCCTCGCTGGCTGTGCTGCTTTTGGGACTTTTGAGCAGATGATTCCTGTACATGGACAAAAAAGCCAGAATGTACACAGGGGTGTCCAAGGCAGAGCATGTTTCTTCCTGTGCAGGAGAGACCTAGGTGGCAACCCTGACTTCACTGACGTTTTCTTATCCCCTCGGTTAATGGTCAGCCTCTTCCACGCTCAGCCTCCTGGTGTTAATCTGATCAGGTGAATGGCTGAAATAAAATGCAGCTGTGATTTTTTATAGCATGTGAGTTAGCCACTTTGATGCAGAAATCTGTTTTGAATGTTTTCCTTGCTAGAGTAGTTAGGACTTTGGATGTTTAGTCTGCATTTTCGTGTAAAGCCTAATGGACTTGCTTTATGTCTATAAATTGTTAAGTGGTATATTCTCTTGCCTTTTATTAGTGTTAAATTTTTGATCCTCATTCTTTCAGAATTAATAATGAAAGTGAGCAGAAATGAAAGATTCTGTTATGGCGTGTTTGTATCAGGGAACAGGTGGTAATTTGGGAGTTTTTTTTTTTAAAGAGGTTTTTCAGTTCTGTAACAATCAGAAGTCTTTCCGGTTTGACATCTATGGCTAATTCAGCCTTTGACTTGCCTTAACTTAAAGTGGTGATGGGACTTCGGAGGGGGCAGCCCGAGGGGTCAGGACTGAAAGTGTCCTGAAGTTGATGGTTCCCCAGGGATGTGTCTTTCAGTTGTGGCTGTTCTCCTCTAGATTGTGGATTTCCTGAAGAAGAAACGTGACTTTGTGGACCTTATTATAAAGCACATAGGAACGTCGGCCATCATGGACTTGCTGCTCAGGCTCCTGACGTGCATCGAGCCCCCACAGCCCAGGCAGGAGGTGCTGAATGTGAGTAGTCAGGAGGCGTGGGCGGGCTGCGGCATCTGGGTGGGATTCCAGGGACGGGTAGTCAGGGTCTGGGACACCGGGGTTGGGGGCAGGAGGAGGGCTCCACCACAGGAAGAGACCCAGATTTTTCCAGGGTTAGGGTTCCCCATACGCACGTCCCGAGAGACACAGGCTGTCTTCTTGTTCTCTTCCTTTGCTGGCTTTGCTCTTCAGCGGAGTGGGAAGGCAGACTGGATTGAGGATTCGTCTTAGCTGGTCTGGTGGGAAGAGCAGAAATGGGAAGGTTGGGAGCTCTGTCTCGTTTGAGCAGGCTGTGAGGAATCTTCTCTGTCTTGAGGAGATGGTCACCTGCAGGGATGTCTCTAAGAGTCAAAAGGAAGAGAAGTGGTATTTCCAGGGAATCTGGCTTTGGAAGTAACCTCATGGATGCCTAGGAGCATGGGATAGCAGGAGAATGGAGTTTACCTTCAAAGGGGCACGTATTTCAGATTTGGGGGAGGTGGTTATTCCAGGACATATGGCTCTGGAGGACTGTCTTGGGTGGGAAGAGGAGGGTGTGAATGATTTGAAGGTGAGGTTTCTTGCAGGCTCTCAGCACTGCCTCTTCCATCCCTTCTCTTTCGTCCCCTTCACTGCCTTCTTCCAGAACCATTCCCCAGTCCATTCTGTCTTTAATACTCAACCTCAAACCTCAGAACTCTGGAAATGAGTTTTATTGAGACTGCTAAAGACCTGGGAAGGCCCAGAGGAGAGTTAGTAGGGTCTGTCAGGAGGCGTTCCAGGGAGAGGGCATAGTCCACTGAGGGGCAGGCATGACAGGTGTGTGTGGGGGCGTGGCGTGGTGCAGTGTGTCGGGGGATGGTGTCAGGGCTGGGTCTGTAGAACCAGGCAGAGGTCTTCTGAGAGCCATGGTCTTGTGAGTATGTCAGCTAAGAGGACCTAGTGACTATCCCGGGAAAGGGCCCTGAACTGGGGCTTCGGTCACCTTTAGGTGTGTATTTGTGGATGCGAGTGTTTTTTCCGTAGAGACTGGGGACTCCAGAGAAGGCAGTTAAGGCTAAGAGGGCGGTTGCCATTATATGTTATTACTGAAGTAGGTTATTCAGTATGGTTTCTTAGAGTTCCCAAATTTGGTCATTTCTGGGTTGGATTTTAGGGCTCACTTCCAAGGGAGTAGGTGTGCTTCTCAAGGGATGTAGCGGTGGTAGTTAATAAAGGCAGAGGCCGAGGTAAGGGTAGTGAGAACTCTTGTGTGTCTGGCTTTGATCTGGGGGCCAGCTGTGGGCTGGGCTGTGGCTGCTTGTTAGTAGCTGTGGAGGTGGCCGGGGGGTAGATCTGTTCACTGCCCGCAGTTTCCCACTTTCTCTCTGGGTGGTCGGGACCCTCAGCCCCAGCTTCTCTGTAGAGGTGTTTGCATCCTGTTTGAGGACGTGGCTACTCAGAGTGTGGTCCCAGACATCACCTGGATCTCACCCCTGCCCTGCTGGGTCGGAATCTGTGTGTGAACAAGACCCCGGAGGGGCTTCATGTGCACATTTTAAAACATCTTAAAATAAGATGGGCCCCTGCCTTCCTGGTGGTCTCCTGAGATCTTTTGTTTGCATTTTCCTTTGGCATATTCTCCTTGAGGAGCTTGAAGACAACCCAAGAATTTCTCTGCGGCCTTTAGCACATTGTGTTTGATTTCCTGCCTCCCGCTCCCCATCTCTTTTAACTTTCGGGAGTGTGTGTGTGTGTGTGTGTGTCCATCCATCTGTTCTAGGTAGACATTGCCTTTATTTACTTGGTGTTTCTTTTCCTTGTGGAATTAATATTACACCAGGTGCTTTTTCATTTATTCTTACCCCTCTCATATTTTCATTCACAGCAGTAGTTCATACATAGTTGAAGAAGAATGTCCTAGTCATGATAACAGCTCTTTGCTAGCATGTGACCAGGCAGATAAACTTTCTGTGGCACCCCCCAGCCCCCACGCTTCCTGTGCTTGTTTTTGTTTTAGAATCTAAAAGTTCATCGTGTGTTTTAAACCCGAGGCTTGATATGACATACTGTTTTTCTCAGCCTTTCTGAAGCTCCCTTAAAATGAACACTCTTACAGAAAATGTATAAATTCCATCTCCGCTTCCACTTCGTAAGCAAAGCACAGGCTTTGTTAGTGCGCGGTGCCTGAGAACTAACGTCACTAAGCTGACGTGTAGGATTTGGGGTGTGGCTTTGTGGTATGGGGTACAGTAGTTGGTACTGTAGCTGCTGTTAATATATTCACTGCCATTTTCTTTTGGAGGACTTTTAATTTCCTGTAGTGTTCAAAGTTCAGAGAAAACCTGTACATTCTACTTAAAATATGATGGATATTTCTGTATGTTAATCTTCACTGGGGCTTGGACAGGAGCCACTCATTGCTCTGATTCCTTCTGCAATGTGTTTTACAGTGGTTAAATGAGGAGAAAATTATCCAGAGGCTCGTGGAAATAGTTCATCCATCGCAAGAAGAAGATGTAAGTTCTCTTTTGTGAACTGATTTTTTGGGAAAAAGAGCCATGTTCGTCTGGGCACAGAGCGTCGTTTCACTAGACGTGAATGGGGAGGACAGGTACTAGTGATCACCTGGAATGCTTCAGGCTGACAGTTTTCTAAACACCAAAGGCTTTTAAAAACGCTGTGTTTTGCTGATACCCAATTTCCTGAATATCAAATGGTAAGCCCTGGGTCTCGCTCCATCTCTTTAGAGCGCGGGCTGCATCTGCTCGCCTTCCTCACAAACCTCCTCCACACTTTTTCCTTTTATCCCCATCTTTAGCCCAGAGGATGTGGCCACATCTGTCTGCACTTGTGTTTTCCATTCTGGCGAAAGCCTCCAGACATACAGCAGCTCCGGGTCCCCAGTGCATCCCAGAGTTCTGGGCTCTTGGGCACTCAGGCTTCTGTGCCCTGGCCGGTTTGGTCTTTGTCCTGGGTGCTGAAGGTGGACTGGGCGGCAGCGTCAGAGCTGCTCTGGAGTTTGCTCGGGGAGCTGTGTAGGGTGGGCTGGGGGGAGTCACCAGCGGTGCCTCTGTAGGGGAGACAGTCACCCGGCTGCTGTGCGGCTCTGAGCCCTGTGAAGTGGCCAGCATGTGGCCATGTCTGCCTAGAGAAGTTATCATTCCACGTGTTTCGGTGTAGTACCTACAGAGGAGTTGGTTCAGAGAGCATGCTGGGTGTGTCTTGCGCACGGGCGCCCTCCTCTGACGCTCTGGCTTGTGGGTCAGTTGGAGAGTGAGCGCTGTAGAAAAACAGTGCCGGGGAAGAAGCATGTGGCTGGAGGGTGTTCTCCCCTACGAAGGGGAGACTTCCCTTCTACTCCAGTCCATTCAAAACCTTTTGGTACCTGGAATTCATCAAAAGCAGGCTCTCCATCCCACTGTCCCTTTCAGGAAAAAAAAAAAGCAAAGAGCTAGCCATGCAGGGGCTGTGGCTCTCCTCCGACAGCTCACTCGTTGCCCCTGTGGTAAGTGCTGTTCCTGCTGGCACCCAGGACACGCCCGTGTGGACCGTCTCGGGGCCGTAGCTTTGGAGGGGCCTTGGCCCTCCTGCTGTGGCTGGGGGAGGGGAGGTGGGGGGTTGATGATTTATTTCCAGAGCACATTTCCTGTGCGCCGTAAGGGAGGGCAGGGACGGGCCTGGCCTGTTCCCAGGGCGGGGATGCAGCTTGTCCTTACTAGGCTCTTGCTCAACTGGACACGGTCGCTGTCTGAAGGCTTGGCGAAGGAGAGGCCCACTTCTGGGGCAAGTCCTTTTGCAGAGGACAAAGTGTTTGAGGCATCAGCACCTTCTCTACTTGACTTGCAAGAAAGTGTATTTTGTTTTTTTGGACAGTCCTGTTGACATTTCTGTTGGGTATTAAGGGAGAAGCTGCTTGCTACACTGTACTGACCAGTTTATGTTTATTGAGGAGGTTTTTGACGCCTGATTCCAAACTGTGGGGTTTGGTATCCAGGTGCTGTCACCTGTGCTCTGCGCTCGCTGGGTGGGCGGCGCTCAGTGCCACATGCCTGGCACCAGCATCTGAGAGCACGCTGTAGCATCGCACACTAGCATGGGAAGAAGGTGTAGGGTTTCTTACTCACTAGTATATTCCAGAAAGCTGCATTTTGTTTTTTTTGTAAGTCACGGAAGTGGGTTCATCTTTCTGTGCTGCTAAAACTATATCAATTGAGGACATACATTTTTATTCAAGTTTAATTGTAGAAACTTTACTTGCCAGAACTTTAGTCACATTTCTCTGCACACAGCAGTTGTATTTTGTTGGCAGTATTGTTAACAAAGCTCATTAGCCCAAGAGGGTAAAATGCCCAATACTTTACATACGTTATTTCTTATTTACTGTAGCTTATGGCCAGTGTTAATTTGCGTTACTTAAGCAGTTTCTTCACTAACTCTTTATTATAGGTTTGACTTCCGGTGTGTTCTGTAGTTGACACTGTGCTTCTTTCCTCTAGCGGCACTCAAACGCAGCACAGTCACTTTGTGAGATTGTCCGCCTGAGCAGAGACCAGATGCTACAGGTCCAGAGCAGTGCAGAGCCAGACCCCCTGCTTGCCACTCTAGAGAAGTATGTTTGCGTCTCTGTTCTGGTTGCCTTTTCTCGTTGGTGCCCTGTGATACGTTACCCTTGTCACTCTTTGGTAAGTGTTCCTCATGTGGGGATTGGGTCCCTGGAAAGTACCTGTGGGCGGGCGAGCAGGCAGGAGAACCTGCTCATCTGATCTCAGCCCCTCATGATGCCCTTTGGAGACGTACAGGGTAAGAATGTGTTAATAAATAAGAGCCATTTCTGTGTAGGGTTGTGAGATGGGACAGTGATATTGTAACTACAGTCCCGGCCTCCATGGTCTTTGAGGGAAGAGAGTTAAGTGCAAACACATTTGATCAGAAGCTCTTCCTGGGATTCACTATGCCTTGGCAGCTGTTCAGGGGTCCCCTGACCAGACCTGATACGAAGGGTTATGCATCCGTGTGTTTTGTTTCTTTGTATTGCTTTTGCCCTTGTTTCTAAGCAATTTGCAGTGAACAGAAAGCTTGTGTTTAGGTGGAAGACCACTTAGGGGTGGTGGTCGACTGTGAAGTCTGTGAGTGGCCAGCCCACCATACTGGTGTATCTAGAGCCACACGTTCTCAGGGAGAGTATTTGCCATCAATGAATGCATTGTGCGTGCATTCAACCTGAATCCATAAAACTAAAAGTGGTTTTAATAAAAATGAGGCATCTCCCCACTTTGGATGAACAGTTGGGAAAGACGGTGAATAGTTAGCATTGTTACATGTGACGGACAGTTTAGCTTCAGCTTACTGCTGCTGCTGTTCTTTTTAGTGACTTTGTTGATACTTTTTTAAGTCTTCCTATGTATTGAGGCTCATTTCCATCTTTTGGCTGGGAAGGCCCTTTTCACTAGTTCTCTCGAGTAGCAAAACTTAAGAAGTCAGCTTCTGAGTAAAATGTCATCTTAGCTGCCCCGTGTTAGTTATCCTTGTAATTGTGACTTATGTACTCCATGCAGAGGACTAGTAATTATGAGGTTGAACCATGTGAAACGGCCATTCGAGTAGGTTAAAAAATGTGGGCTGTCAGTAATCTCATATGGTACATGATTGCGTTGTCTAATAAAAATACAATAAAAGTCACATGTAATTAAAATTTTTCTAGTAGCCATATTAAAGTAAAAAATAGGTGAAATTAATTTTTATATATTTTAGAATAGCTGCATATATATTTATAATTTATACAAAAATATATATTACTGTATTATTTATAGATACAAAATATTTCAACATGTGTTTATTTAAAATTATTAATGAGATATTCTACATTCAGTTCTGTGAACAAAGTTTGGGAAGTCCAGCATGTACTTTACACTCAGGTCAGTTCGGACTGGTTATCTTCTGAGTGTTCCGTGGCCACAGGTGGTGCTCGGTACCTCTCTCTGGGGTGAGGCTGCTGTTTGAAGAATATATGGGTTTACTGTAAAAAGAAAAGCAGCCAGTTTTTCAGAGCTCAATTCCAGGTTTAATATTTATTCTGTAGACTGCTGTGTGTTGAGTGACATTACAGTACTGTTGAGAGGTCTTACAAGCAGTTGGCGTGCTGGCTGGGAGTACTGGAAGACTGCTTCCTGCGAGGGGATCCTCTGAAGTTAGGTTAGATGCCAGTTTTGTTTGCTTCCCCCAGAGAGGAAGAGTGTATTCCCTGCTTGCCATCCTGACCTGGCGGAGGAGCTGGTGCTGGTGTCCGTTGAGCCCACTGTACTGTGGGAGACTGGTGTGTGTGTCAGGCGAGCGACAGAGCAGCCAGCTGTCGGTCACAGTGCAAGGGAGATTCCGCTTCTTAATCCGCATGGGTGCTAAAAATTACTGAGAGCCCGGGAAGCAGGTTTTCCTTGAGAACATGTGTATACGTTCACCTGACAGGTCACCCTGGTGTTTTACCGCGGTTGTGCCTTGTGACCTGTTTACATGCACAGGAGAGTGTCCTGGGAGAGCTTGTGGAGAATACTTCATGTGCAGAGTTCAGTCAGATCCATTTCACTTCTGCCAAGTTATTTGGATTTATTTACCAAGTTTTAATTTTAGGGCAAAATGCAGCAATTGGTGCTGTCTTGTACCTGTTTTAGATCTTGGTTAATTAAGTTAATAAGAATTATATACATTCTTATATAGTACTTGTATTACTGTGACCTTTTCTTCCGAAGTTGTTAGTGTTGAATAACATTACAGTTAGTGCTTGACTGTTGATTTGTTTCCCTAGGCAAGAAATTATAGAGCAGCTTCTATCAAATATTTTCCACACGGAGAAAAATGAATCGGCCATAGTCAGTGCAATCCAGATATTGTTGACTTTACTTGAGACACGGCGACCAACGTAAGTTTTCCTTCTGTTTCACGAAATGAGTCATTTGGTTTTCCTTTTAGAGTTTTTAAAAACTAAGAATTAAGTTAGTGGTTTATTATCACAGTATCATGCCCTTGAATTTCATTTGTTGACTATTTTTCTACTGTATAAATAGTTTTATATGAATGCAGTACATAGATGTAGTTGAAAAATATGCTTTAGTGAACACTATTGGCAACATTTGGATTCTTGTTATTTGAGTTTTTGTAGTCATTACCAAAATACTACTATAATAAGTCAAACCCATGCAGAACGGCTCACATTCAGGAGAAGCTTATTTCTTGTTTGTGAAAGTTGAAAATAGCTCTTCCTGGTTGGTGTGCAGTTCTCCTCCAAGTGGCGATTCAGGGCTCTTCTGTCCTCTCTGCGCTAACTTGAGGCTTCACACGTGAGGTACTGCAGTTCATTAGGCTGTTTAAAAATGGATGGACAGGTGGCTTGAGGCCTTAAGGAAAATTCGGTGGTGTGTTTAAGAATGAGAAAGATAGTCTGTTTTTCCTATTTGTGTGCCTCTGGACAAGTCATTTAATATTTGTCATATTCTTTACAGTTTTATACCTAAAGCTGATTTACTTATTGTCAGAATTTTCCAAATTGTTTCCTGGAGAATGAGAATTTGAAGAGGTGTGCATATGTTCGTGTTCCAGGAGCCTGTGGGTTGGAGCTTAGGGTTGGACCTCCTCCACCATTGGGTCCGTGCTGTGACGCGGCGGCGTGACGCGAGGGCCAGCCAGGTGTGCTGTCAGCGCCAGAGAGCCCGGCGGGCCAGGGCTTCTGGATGTAGTTTTAATGGTGTCGTTTGGCTTCTAGCAAAACAGTAAACACATCCTTATCAGTCCCTGCTTCCCAAAGCCTCCACCTCTGTTCCTGCCTTTTTCATCTCTGCTGGCTGATCATGGGGTGTCAGTGTGGCAGCCGTGCTTCAAGTGGATTGTGATTTTGGGATTGTATCTGCAGTTCTGACTTATCCTGTGTCTTCCCTGTTAAATCCTATTTTAAATAATGTAACCAGTAACTTACGGTATTAATCAGGTGGTACAGGAATGTTATCTTGCTACTCCTGGTGTAAGGCAGTTGCATCATCTCTTAAAATGCTTTAAAAGCACATGAGCTGGTGCTTTGAGATTTATGTTGATGACTTCGGCTTGAGAACAGAAATGATACAACAATAAAAGAAGTGACAGAAGAAATTTCTGATCAGAAGGAACTTACCCCCAGACGACAGAGGTTGATCAGGCACTAAGCAGGATTAACTTTAAAGAGGGGCGGACAGAGGGGTGGTGGGTGGCTAAGATGTTAGCCTTATCCTTAGGAGATTTCTGAGTCCCTAGAATAAAGGGTAAATCTTAAAACTATTTGGACAAGAAAAAAATGGGTTAACTGCAAAGCAGATCAGATTGCCAGACATCTCATTTGTAATGTTGCATAAGCACCAAAAGACAGAGGGCAGGATTGTGACCCTGAAATACTTTGATTACTGTGTGAGGCCATGAGGCATTTTCAGTCATATGAGACCTCAGTGTTCCATCTGTTCCTGGGGGCAGTTACTTGAAGATGAACTTTATCAAAGTCAAACAGAAAAGTAAGGTAGAATAAAGAACTTAAGATAAAGAAATATATGGGTGAAAGTAATGATAAATGTAACAGGGATGTGAAAATTCATGTGACTATTAGGAATGAATTGAATAAGTCAAATGTTGAAAAAACAGTAAATTCCATATTATTTTAATAAAACTCAAGAAATATGGAGAGAAGGGGTAAGTTAGTGCACAGTGTAACTCTTATCTTCTACTGAGGAACTGAGGTATTTTCATATAGTTCCATTTTTCAGCTTAAAAGGTGATGGTTCCAATGTGTTTTCTAATAAACATAGAGTGGTAGTAGGTTACTTAATGCCGGAAGTGCCCAGGTGCAGGGAGAGCAAGAGTGCCCTGAGAACTGTGGACATGGGACTTTGCGTTCACTTGTTAGCCCTGCTCAGGACATGCTGGCCGCCGACTGTTAAGCCACTGGGGAAAGGGCTGCAAACCCCGTAACCCTGAAGACACAGGTGGGGGCTTACAGGGGCACTAGTGGTAAAGAGCCTGCTTGCCACTGCAGAAGACATAAGAAACGTGGGTTGATCCCTGGGTGGGGAAGATTCCCTGGAGGAGGGCATGCACACCCACTCTGGTATTCTTGCTGGAGAATCCCATGGACAGAGGAGCTTGGCAGGCTACAGTCTATGGGCCCACAAAGAGTTGGACATGACTGAAGCGACTTAGCATGCATGAGGACCATTGGCAGTGGGGGGAAGGGACCAGGAAAGAACCTCTATCCCTCAGGACAAGCAGGGACACATTCAGGACCCAGGCTGTTAGAGAGCCCCTGTCCCTAAAGTAAGGGTGGGGTTACCGAGATGGCCCATCCCTGAGGCCCAGGGGCATTTCTGGTGCCTGAGGCTGAGCCAGAACAACAGAGCCATTCCTTCCACACCTCCCCCGGCCCAGGCCACCATGCTGGAGTGGGTATAGCCGGGTGCTGATGGAGGGGAGGCTGCGGCCAGGGGCAGGGAGTCAGCACCAGCACGGGAGCGAGCTTGAAGGAGGAACTTCAGCTGAGGGCAGAGCAGATGTTGACTGGCAGTCCAGCCGTGACTATAAATACAGAGTAACTTGAGACAAGTTTGAGTCTTGGTGCGCTGAGAAAAAACAGTCACAGCAACAGCAGAGCCCGAACCTAGCTCCTCTGCTGACTGTAAATTGATCCCCAAACTTCACACTAAAGACTTAGGGTAAAAGAGGTGTGTCCGCTGCAGACAAGTACTAGTTATATCAGTTTCTGTTGTCTTACACAGCATGTCCACGTTTCAACCAAAAAATTGCGAGATGAAGAAGCCAAATAAAAAGAAGCTGACACTCTCTCAAGAGAAAAAGCAGTCAATAGAACTAGAGTCAAAAGTGTTGGAACTGTCTGGTAGGGAATTAAAAAAAAAAAAAAATTGTGATTGATATGTTAAAGACTTGTGGGAAGAGTGAGCAGCAATATGTGAACAGATGGAGAATTTTAGCAGAGCTATGGAAGATCATCTGGAAATGCTAGAAATGAAAAATCAAATGAAAAAAATCTTTGGGCTCATTTGTGAACTTCGACATAGTTGAGGAAAGAATCAGCATAGGACGTTAGAAATTACCTACAGTGAAATACGGAGAGTCAGACCCAGACGACAGTTGCTTTCTGAGGCCCAGAAGCCATGCCGCACCACCAGAAGCAGGGGCACCTGTGCCCAGGCCTTGGTTTCTAACCCCGCCCTCCAGTAAAGGAATCGGGGCTCTGGAGAAATGGCTCGTTCTACCACTGGGGTAAGACATACGTGCGTGAGTGTGGAGCATCGTGTAGTGTAGAGACTAAGGACGTGTTCAACAAGGAAGACCCACAGGGATTTCCCTGGAGGTCCAATGGTTAAGACTCCGTGCTTCCAATACGGGGGACACAGGTTTGATCCCTGGTCAGGGAACCAAGAACCCATGTGCAAGAAGACCAAAAAAAAGAGCAAGGAGAAAAAAAGGGTGTGTGAGCAGGGCAGAGGAGGCAGCTGAAAGAGCACCTGTGGCCAAAGCTGGGACGGCCAGTGCTTGCACGGTGGAGTAGAGCGGCGTTGTGTTGTAGCACAAAGTGGCTGCATAAGATAGCTTAGCCATGAATTCATACTGACACAGACAAACGATGGGACGCATAATGGGCAAGAAGAGACAGCTCTCCCATGTGGCAGAATTCCAAGGAGTTCATAATTCCATCTCCAGGAGGAAGAGCAAAACGCTCCACTCTTGTAGCTGGCACCTCAGACTTCCTTCTAGAAAGTACACTGTGGAAGGACAGCTACAACCAGCACTTCCTCAGCCAGACACTCCAAGTTAACAGCCATTGTTAAGGTGCATTGATGGTGTGTAATGAAAATGGCGTTTTACTCATGTGGTCTTCCTCTCAAAAACCCACGATTGTGAGAAAAGTACAAGACCAGGTCCCAGCTGAGGGACACTCTGCAGAGTACCTGGCTGGGAAAGTTCGAGTAACTGTCAGAGCCAAGAGGAGGCGAAGGACAGAGGAGCCCTGACAGTAAACACAGTGAGGGGTCCTGGGTGGACTCCAGACAGAGACGCAGCTTGAGGTAAAAACACGGAAACCTGAGTGAAGTGTGGATTTCACGTGTGAGTATTGGTGAATTAATTTTGATAAATGTAAGATAATGATGGGGGAAATTGAGTATAGGTCATATGGGGACTCTAGTACTTTTGCAGTTTTTCTGTAAGTCTAAACTATTCTCAGAAACAGACAACATTTAGACAGAAATCAGTAAGAAGCACAATGCTAGCAATTAACTGGACCTGACTGACATCGCCAGGTGCTGGCAGGCCCGCACAACAGCAGGAGCTCTCATTCCTTGCTGGTGGAAACGCAGAATGCTGCAGCCACTTTGAAAGGCAGTCCAGCAATTGCTTACAAAACCAGACACGCTCTCACCATACAGCCCCAGCAGTTATGTTCCTTGGTATTTATCCAAAGGAGTAGAAAACGTATGTTCACACAAAAACCTACACGTGGTTGCTGAGCAGCTTTATCCACCCTTGCCACAACGTGGAAGCAGCTAAGATGTCTTCAGGGAGTGAGTGGATAAACAGACTAGTTCATCCATATGGTGGAATATTATTCAGCCCTAAAAAGAAGGTGCCCTCCAGCCATGAAAAGACATGGAGGAACCTTGAATGCAAGTGAAAAAGAAGGGAAAGAAGTCAACCTGAAAAGGCTACATAACCTTCTGGGAAATGTCTCATTTTACTGTGGAGACAGTAAAAAGATCACAGATGACCGAGGGTGGTGCTGGGGGCGAAGTGAATAGGTGGAGCTCAGGACCTTTAGGGCCGTGAAGATTCTCCGTGTAGTATCTTAGTGCCCCATACATGCCTGTATTTGTCCAGACCCATAAAATGTACAGCATCCGGTGTGCTCTGTGAAGCGCACTGGGCTCTGGGTGATGGCGATGGGTCAGCGCAGGCTCGTGGGCTGCAGTAGATGCTCTGGTAGGGGAGGCAGGGGGCAGATGGTCAGTCTCTACCTTCCCCTCCGTTCTTCTCTGAACGGAAAACCACTGTATAAAAATAGTTTTTATAAAAATCAGTGTAACGTGTATCAACAAACTAAAGAAGTAAAACCGTGTGACCATTTCATTAAAACCTTTTATGATAAAACGTCTGCAAATAAGGAATACAGAGGAACTTGGGAACTGAGAAAAAACAGAAAACCCTTGAGCGCCGTCATCCTTAATGGCAGAGGCTAAAATCATAGCCCCTAAAATCGGGGGCCGTGGCGAGAAGATCCCCCTCACCAATTCCTTTCGGCCTCACGCTGTTGGTCGTGGGGCAGGAAGGAAACCTAGGCGTCCGGACTGGGGACTAGGAAGGGCAGCATTCAGCCCACTAGGCGTAGCTAAACCAAAAAGGCAGAGACAAATAGCCAGTGCTGGAGACAGGGAAGCCTCGCACGGCCCACCTGGGATGGAGAGTCACGTGGCCACCTTCAATAACAGACCTTTGTTGTCCAGCACTCTTAGGTATTTACCCACGAGAAGTGAAAATTGTATCATGCACACTTAGAAGTGAGGGAGTGCGCGCTTTACTCACAATCGCCCAAAGCTGTGCGCAGGCAGAGTGTCTTCACTTTGGTGGTGAGTGTGAGGGAGCTGCTGCGTGTCTGAGCACTAGGTTCAGCGGAGAGAGGGTGCTGCCTGCCGGCGCCCCAGCAGCCACCGCGGCCTGTGCCTTTCCGAGCCTGACTTCCACATTTAACAGACCTCTGCTTGGCATGCCAGTGTGAGTTTTGTTTTGGATTTGGTGGATCTTTACACACATTTGACAGAACTACAATGTGAGAAACACTGTGGATGCTGGCTGTTGTACCTGTGTCAAGGCAGGTGGACGAGTTTCTGCTCACCAAGCATTCACGAGATGAGCAGCGCAGTTGGTAAAAGGATATGCCAGCAGTGCAGGAGACTGGGGTTCTGTCCCTGGGTTGGGAAGATCCTGTAGAAGGGAATGGCAACCTATTCTAGTATACCTGCCTGGAAAATCCCATGGACAGAGGAACCTGCCAGGCTGCAGACCATAGGGTTGCAAGAGGCAGATACAACTTCGCCTCTGAACCACCACCAGTATCTATCAGATGAACAAATGAAACTTACGTGAAGGAGTAAGGATTTTGAGTATAAGTTTTTGTATGGTATTTTCACATGAGTGGAAAAAAGCAGGTCGTAAATGTGGCTTAGAAAGCGACTTGCCACTTGGGGAAGAAGTACAGTGTCTAGGCTTGCTTTGCATAAAAATAAATTCCAGATAAATGAAAAATACTAGAGGAAAAGCATGCAGAAGCTCATAGGATTATGACACTGTAAAGAAGTTTCAAAGTCTGGCTTCCTGGACAGAAACTGTAGTGAAGAATGCTATATCTGGCCACATAAATTATTAAAACCCTTACACAGTAAAAAGCACCATAATCAAAGCAGAAGTCCTTTCCCCTGCCCACGCGCCCTTTCTATAATTGCATTTCTGAACGCTGTTACGTGTAGCTCTTGGAAATCACTTGCACGTGTGAAATGTTTGCAGATGGCTGTCGTAATGGTCCCCCTCCAGGTGTCAGCTGTGCTGGGCTCTGCTCTCGGCCCTCGATGGCAGCGTGGCCCCCGGCAGTCCTGGGGGGGCCGTTCTTTCCGTATCAGGACAAATAGCTGGCGAGCCAAGGGCCAGGCCTTGCTGCAGCAGCTGTGCTGTTGGGAGCGAGTTTGCACTGACACACCGCTCCCGGGTTTGTCTTTTAATCTGAACTGTGCACCCACATTTTTACACCCCTCCCTTCTGTCCCCCAACTTTGAGAATCCCCGTGCTTCCTAACACTGATTTTATGAAAGCAATTTTGTAATTGTTTTCCTAAGAGAAATGGTTTATAATAACTATAAGTGAGAGAAAGTGAAGTTGCCCAGTCGTGTCCGACTCTTTGCAACCCCATGGATTGTAGTCTGCCAGGCTCCTCCATCCATGGGATTTCCCAGGCAAGAATACTGGAGTGGGTTGCCATTTCCTTCTCCAGGGGATCTTCCCCATCCAGGGATTGAACCCTGGTCTCCTGCATTGTAGGCAGACGCTTTACCGTCTGAGCCACCAGGGAAGCTCCAAGCCACTTACAATGACTATAGATAGAGCTTTATACAGAACATTAATATGCGCCTTTTAAAGAAGAAGCAAGGAGATCCAACCAGTGCATTCTGAAGGAGATCAGCCCTGGGATTTCTTTGGAAGGAATGATGCTAAAGCTGAAACTCCAGTACTTTGGCCACCTCATGTGAAGAGTTGACTCATTGGAAAAGACTCTGACGCTGGGAGGGGTTGGGGGCAGGAGGAGAAGGGGACGACAGAGGATGAGATGGCTGGATGGCATCACTGACTCGATGGACGTGAGTCTGAGTGATCTCCGGGAATGTTGATGGACAGGGAGGCCTGGCGTGCTGTGATTCATGGGGTCGCAAAGAGTCGGACATGACTGAGCGACTGAACTGAACTGAACTGAAAGAAGAAGTGATGTTGATGGACTAGTTGAGAGAATCCGTAGAACAGATGCAGGCCTATATATTTTGGCTGCCCTGGGTCTTCAGTGCTGCATGTGGAAGACAGCCTCTAGGGTGCCCAGGTTTGGTAGTTGTGGCCCATGAGCTTAGTTGCCCCACAGCATGTGGGATCTTCCTGGACCAGGGATCGAACCAGTGTCCCCTGCATTGGCAGGCCGATTCTTAACCACTGGAGCACCAGGGAAATCCCAGGCCTGTTTACGTCATCCAGTGGTAGGCAAGAATGGTATGCACCGTAGTTCAGGGATCTCTGGTTGCTTTCCACATTTTCTGGTTAGAGACATGGTGTTAGTACAGTAGGTGCAAGGAGCTAGAAAGTTCAGAGAAAATGGGAGGAAATGGCATATAATTTCTCCCCTGACAGCATATGTTGGATTTCTGGTCATGTCAGCTGATCCCCATCAAGGTTTTATTATACCCTCTTCCTATCCTTCCAGAAATTTTGATATAATTACATATATTCCACAGTTGTTTTGAATATCCCTGTACTCTGATAGGGGTTTCCCTGGTGGCTTAGTTGGTAAAGAACCTGCCTGCCAATGTGGGGGACACTGATTCGAGCCCTGGGTCAGGAAGATCCCCTGGAGGAGGAAATGACAACCCACTCTAGTACTCTTGCTTGGAAAATCCCATGGATAGAGGAGCCTGTTGGACTATAGTCCATGAGGTTGCAAGAGTCAGGCATGACCATGTGACTCAGCCACTACCATAGCTGTTACAGAGCACCTTGAATGGTTTGTTCTGAAATAATAAAATTAACTTACTTTGTTTCAAGATTTGAAGGCCATATAGAGATCTGCCCACCAGGCATGAGTCATTCAGCTTGTTCGGTCAATAAGAGTGTTCTAGAAGCCATTCGAGGAAGACTTGGATCTTTTCACGAGCTCCTGCTTGAGCCCCCCAAGGTAAGGCAGCTCTCTGACGCATCGTTGAACAGTTCTGTAGTCTGATTTCAGCTGTGAGAAGGTGGGTGAACCTTCTGAGTGAAAGAGCTGGCTGTGGCCCGCCCGCCTTGTGCAGAGTATGTTAGAAGTGCCGTTGTTTTCATTGCTTTCGAACTAGTTTTTAAATTGGCTTTTATCTGTATATAGTGTCTAAATTGATGAATGGAATAGAATTAAGCAAATTAAGTAAGATACTTAACTGCTTAGAAAACTCAGCTTTTTGTTCTTTTTTTTTTCCTATAAATTCTGTGTATTTACATGCAAGTAAAATAGTTTTCTTCTCATAGCATGTCATTTTCACACCTTTGAGGTACACATTAATCTTCAAGACACTCATCTTGGAAGTCGGGTTGCCTTACTCAGAGTTGGAGCAGTGTAACTGCCTGACGGACAGATTGCCATTTAGGAAGTGGTGGGCTGACTGTGACTTGGAGCGTTCGTTTTTCTGTCAGGGGCGTCCTTGTGCTAATCCAGAAACGACTGTTTATTCAGGCAGCCACTGAAAACGCAGACAGTGAAGACCTACAAAAGCAGGGTGTCCATGGTCCATAGCGGTGTCTTTTGTCACGGCTACCCCTTGGATTGCTGCAGACTGAGGTTAGGGGACGAGGCTCTCCCTTGTGGTGTCTCTGGGGTGGAAGACAGACCCTTGACAGTTCTGCCGCCCACGCTGGTTCTTACACTTTGGTTTTTCCTTCTGTGTGCATCATTGCACCCGGTGTCTCAGGCTATACACAGTGCACCTCTGTGGCCTCTGCGGAGTGAGTTCCTGGGGACAGAGTGTAGTAGTGTCTCCCTTCTGCTTTAGGTGTTTCCAGTTTGTGGAGGGGGAGCAGAGAATAATTTATGTCCATTGTGCTTGGAGTCTGGTTCAGATTCTAGATTGTCTCGTCAAATGACCAGCGAGCAGGCAGTGGTCTGGGGCACAGGCCAGAGTGCTCAGGGCCCGCTGTGGAAAGTGCGCCTACTGATGTTGGCCGGTGGCGTCCTTCATGCCAGGCCTGGGGAGAAGGGCAAGAGAGTCAGGGAAGAAGCAGCATTTGTTCAGGAGGAAAGAAGTGAAAGTCGGAGGAGGGAGGGGACCTGAGAGAAGAGGAGGTGTGGCCGGGCGCCCCTGACCAGTGTCTCAGGTGTCACCGTCTCCTTTCTCAGTGGACAGAGAAGCATCTCATGTGGGTTCTCACTCTGGTGCTCTTCTTGGGCCTGATTCCAAAGTAAGACAGTGTTTTGTTTGGACTTCTGTTTCCCCGCTGGGGGCAGTGAGTTCAGCCTCTGACGGGCTTTACTGCACAGTGCAGTATGTGAGTAGATCTGTGTTCATTAGCATGTACTGCAGAGGGTGGGGGGTGGCTGCTGGGAAGCCCTGTTGAACCGGGACATGGAGAAGGATACCCTTTTCACTTTGTTGCGGGTCTCCTGCCAAACTTCTAAAGTTCTGAAATGTTCTGGGTCTATCTTCTGTGATTTCAAAGAATACAAACTCCCGTTTATGGATGAAAGCAGGTTTGAGGTTGATCCTGTTTCTAGGTTGTGACCCAGAGGCAGCTACTGAGTCTGCATTTTTACCCCAGATCTGGCAGAGGTCGAGGACTGTGTTCCAAAACCACTTGTCACTTTTCTCAGTTTCTCCGGTTTCTGGTCAGGTTTGAAATATTGCACTTTTTCTTCATGGACTTGACAAGTTTTCTGCTTGTTTAGAATATTGAAGGCAGGATGATACTTGATTTCTTACAAAATATGTAGTCTAGGGAAATTACCTATTTTTTTTTCTCTTATATTTATTTCATCATACCTTAAAGATATCAGTAGGAGTTTTGGATTTTCCTGCAGGTGTAGAATTTAGGCCAAGTTGTTCGCGGGCTTAGTTTAACTAGTGTCATATCTTAGTACATACTCCTGCACTGTTTGTTTATTGAACTGGTTTTTCATTTTTTTGTTTATCTTTGGTTGTGCCGGGTCTTTGTTGCTGCCTGCAGGCATTTCTCTAGTTGCGGCGAGTCGGGGCTGCCCTCTGGTTGCCCCCATGGCATGTGTGATCTTCTTGGACCAGGGATCAAACCTGTGTCCCCTGTGTTGGCAGGCGGATTCTTCAGCACTGGGCCGCTAGGGAAGTCCTAAACTGAATCTAATCAGAAAGCTTTTTCTTTCTCAGAAAAGTGTGATGAAGACTACGTGGGGCGTGCTGGACCCCCCTGTGGGGAACACCCGGCTGAGTGTGGTTAGGTTGGTATCCAGCCTCCTCCAGACGAATACCAGCAGCATCAACGGGGACCTCATGGAGCTGAATAGCATTGGGGTCATACTGGTAAGATGTCCCCGAAAGATGTCTTCACTTGCCATTGAGCTTTTATAAATAAGATCACTGATTGTAGAACCTCATAAACTCACAGTACGTGTCAGTGACTTTTCTTGGTCTGAGCGCAGACAGTCTTGCCCTTGAGGTTATCATCAATTTTGAGTGCTTTTAATTTTTCAGTAGTGATTTATTGTTGCTCTGCGTAGAGATCTGTGCCTGTGTTATAGAGAATTTCCAGGACAGTTAAGACACAGACATTTCCCTCCAAAAGCTCGGTCTCCCGTGGAGGATAGAGTGAGTGTAGTCACTTTCTTTGGGGGTTGTGTGAGCCATAAGTGGCTGCTGCCCGCAGCACTGTTTTCCCTTCGTAATGCTTCTCTTCAGGGGACAGGCTTTTGTTTTTTTTCCACTGAGAGAGAGCTGCAGAGGGTATTAAGATTGTCTTATCTGGACTTCCCGCACCCCTGAGGTCCCCGGCTCCGAGGCCTGTGCTTAGGATCCGCGGGCCTGGCCCAGTTATTTTTTAAGGCGTGAGCACCTTGACATTGGAGACCATATTTTGCAACTAGCACTGGGCACTGCTCAGGAGTCATCAGTGAACATTTTGTTGAATCAAAATAAATTCTCATAAATTTCTTTGAAAATCATTGGAAATTTACTAAACTTAATATCTGTATTAGTCACTGTGAAAACAAAAAGATTTTCTCCGAGAAATTTATTATTGTCTTTATGCATTTATTGTTGGTCTCTATTAGATTCCTTGCAAATTCTGACATGTTGAATGAGCAAATATGTTATTTAGTCTATGGAGGCATTTTAAACTGCCTTTAAAAATAATGTATTCCTTTTAATTTGTTTTATTGTACCAGGAGCACATCCTTTATTAATTGATAATTTGGTGAATGTATTGAAGTAGTGACTGAAAGATTGAGATGACAGTAAAAGAAAGCATTACTTTTCTTTTTTTTGTAGGACATGTTCTTCAAATATACATGGAATAACTTTTTACATACACAAGTGGAAATTTGCATTGCACTGATTCTTGCGAGTCCTTTTGAAAACACAGAAAATAGCACAATTACTGATCAAGACTCTGCTGGTGACAACTTGTTATTGAAACATGTAAGCTTACTTGGTGTCTTTTTTTCTGCCACTCCTGGTTATAGCAGTTTTCTACTTAAGTTATGAAGTGAATTGAAGTCTAAGGGTAGGAGATGAGATTTCAGAATCTAAGGATTTAACTGTCTTATTTTGATTGTACTTTTAACCAGTGATTCTATAAATCATATCCTAGGCAGTTCACCATTAGATGAACGTTTTAAAAAAGTTTCAGTAAACTCAATAGATTGAAAGATTTAGAAACCTTTTGGAAATTAAAAAACAATACAAATTTATATAACACTTGAACAGTTATTTGGCTTTCCTGAGTTTTCATTTTTGGTGCTGAATCTGTGACTGAAAGTGGGGAGAGGTGGGTTCTCTGCAGCAGCACGCCTCTTGCGGGGATCTGTTGTCTTCTGTTAAATATGAGGTGGTGATTTTACCGAGTCGTCTTCAGGTGTCTTCTTGCTCTGCAGTTCTGTGACTGTGGACATTCTCTCACTCGTACTGTGTTACCCCCAAACCTTGAAGATGGGCAAGGCTAGCCTGGAGTGACCAAGTAGATGGGGAAGACACATGACCTTTGAATGAGACTGGCTTTGCACATTCTGATAATGCAGCCCACAGCTCTGGTCACTGGCCAGCCACACCTGTTTTTAATAAGAATGCAATACTGTTAGTTCATGTAGAAGTGAGTGTTGCTCACATTTGAAAAGTACAAGTATTGCTGTGGGTTGTGAACTAAATTTTTGCTGGGGCATGATTCCATTTCAGAATAAAACCTGGCTTTGCTTTAGGTCAGTTGCTCGCTGGTAGCAGTTACTTTATCACACTGCATCTGATTTAGCCAATAATTCACAGCTGTGTTTAGCTTGCTGGGTTGTATGTATAAAGTGGTATGTATCACTTTTCTGTTTAACTAGAGTTCTGTTTCACTTTAAAATTTTGACACTTTGACATTTATGTCAATGTTAACCTGAAACATTCTTTTTTATTCAGCTCTTTCAAAAATGTCAGTTAATAGAACGAATACTTGATGCCTGGGAAATGAATGAGAAGAAACAGTAAGTATATTGTTTTCTGATAGGAGTTCAGTTTGATTATTTGTTTATATTTGGCTGTGCTGGGTCTTTGTTGCTGCTCAGGTTTTTTTGCATAGTTGTGGCATGTCGGGACCACCCTCCAGCTCCAGCATGTGGGCTTCTTATTGCCGTGGCTTCTCTTGTTCCAGAGCACAGGCTCTAGGCGCTCAGGTTTCAGTAGTTGTGGCTCTTGGACTCTAGAGCACAGGCTTAGCAGTTGCCACTCTGAGACGTGTGGGGTCTTCCTGGACCAGGGACCGAACCTGTGTCTCCTGCAGACTCCTCACCATTGAGCCTCCAGGGAAGCCCTGATTTTTAATTTGAAGAAAATGTGCACCCTTGCTCTAGACAGGGAACAGTGGATATAGTTACATGGTATAGGCCACTTTACAGTTAGTTACAAATGGCTCTCTTGGGACTTCCAGAGCATTTAATTGTTAACAGGTATTTTTCTAATAATTTACTTTTAGATCTCCCTGTCTTTCTACCTGTCTTGAGGAGAAACCAGGGGTTGGGAGTACGCCCCTCCTCTGTTGCTGCCTTTGAAACTTCTTGTTTCTTTGTGAATGGTGGTTTTTCTGAGAATGATGGGAAGGAGGAAGAGAATGACATAGGCAAGTCCTCCGTGATGATAATTAGCTCCTAGAGTCACTTTGTGCCTGGAGCTAGAGGAGGGCAAAATTGCCTAGTATTTCCTTTTATAGAAAGTTTCCGTTAGCTGATTGGCACGGTTGCTTGTGGCATGTGTTGCAGCCTGTGAGTGGCTTTGTTACAGTTTCCCCTAGCAGTGTTGTTGGGGATGAGCATTCCTCTCTAACACCCAAGGAGCTTTTATGCCTCCCCATAGATTCTGCAGCAGGGGGTGTGTTTGGGAAACACTCTCAAGGCATTCTTGTGTTTGCTTTTAAGTCAGATTTATGGAAGCATACATTTTGGGGTATACATTTCTTTTAAAAATCAATTGCTAAAAACCGATAGGGCTTTGCTTTGATTCTTTGTGGAGAAAGATGGCTTGTAGTTGAGTGTGGCTGGGGCTCAGGTCCTCTCCTCCGAGGAGAGCCCTTCTGTGGCCAGACGGACATCTCTGGTCCATCTTTGCCTTCCTTGACTTCCTGCCTCTCTCTGCCTCCTCGTCTCACCAGTGCTCTGCTCCCTGTGAGCTCCAGCCTCTGAAATCCTGGCTAAGATGATTTCTTCTTTCTTGGTGGTCCTGAAAGAGCTTTTTAAGGTTTCCTTGAACAGGAAGCATAAAGAACATAGGGAGCCTTGGGCCAAAAAGCTTGGAGATGGGTGTTTGTTTTCACTTGTGGAGGTTTGAGGGAATACAGCAGAGTTTGTAAGAATTTGCCCCGAATGAACATTCAGGTTCTTACTGTGAATCTTACTGTGAAACTGAAAGAGGCTCAAAGAGTACCCTAACCCTAACCCTAACCCTAACCTGACTGAGCGACTGAACAAGGGAGGCTCTTAGCAGTTCAGCTGAAGTCCGCCCTGTGCCTTCAGACCTATAGGTATCCGTGGAACCTCTAAGCTTGGTAGCAGACACTTTTATTTTTGAGGCAAGCTTGTAAGCATTATGTGGTTTTTTCTTTTTTAAAGTAGCTCCTGAAAGAGTCTCCTTTTAAGTAAAGATCTCTTCAGTTTGTTCCCTCCTGTCTGCATTCAAAAGTCTTCTGTTTCATAGAATTTAAAATATTGACACTTTTTAAATATTCAGGTAGAGTGGTCACAGTGATGTGAGAAGTCCTAAGTGTAAAGATGGGTCAGTTGTGAAGAGCAGACTCTGGTGAGGGAAGGGGTGAGGAGTAACGCGCATGTCTGCTCCCAGTGGTGTATGGGCCAGATGCAAGGTGACCGCCTCTCCTCTTGGCCAAGTCCTCGAGTCAGCTAATGTTTTAACTCAAGAAATGCCATTAGTAGATAACTTTCTCTGGTAATTGATTAATATGACTGAAATTTAATATCCTGTCTTAGCAAAATGAACCAGTAGAATTCTCACCTCAGTTCTCTCAGTCTGTTTAGTCTGAAAAATAGTTTTACAGAAAGAGAGAAAGGAAAGTCACAGCCACAGCATCATCAGGTGCCGGTGAACGTTCGTGTTTTTGTTTTTACAGATAATATGTGACTAAAGACGGTTGGTTTGAACACTTGAACAAAATTTGCCCTGTCTTGTGAGGCTGCAGTGTAATTTTTTGAGTAGACTATTTTCTGCCACACATTTCACTGCCCCCCCCCCCCCAACCCCCCACCCGGAGTCTGATAAGACTCCTTACCCTCCTCTCCTGTCTGTTCTTGTCCTTGGTGGCTCGGATTTTAGAACGATTGCTTAACTCCACAGCAGTTAGCCAGCTGTGTCGTCACCCCACCCTGTCAGGAGTCTGAACATCTGTCCTCTGCCCCCTGGCAGGGCCGAGGGAGGTCGGCGGCACGGCTACATGGGCCACCTGACGAGGATAGCCAACTGCATCGTGCACAGCACGGAGAAGGGCCCCAACAGCGCCTTGGTGCAGCAGCTCATCAGAGGTAACGGGCTCAGCGGTTGCAGCGTCGTTTCTGTTGGATTGGACAAGTTAAGGGTAGTGTGGAAGGATTCATAGCTTTTTAAACAGCTGTCTAAGGAGCTTCCTTCTACTTCCACATTATCTGGAGATTTGAATGAGAGTCTTGAGAATGTGTGGACAACATAACTCTTTGCTGTGTCTCTGTTCTTAGTCCTGCAGTCCTTTTGCTAAGTATCGGCAGGCTTGGCCGGTAACTGGAGTCACCCACTTTGATTCTCTAAGGGCATGGTTCACGAGTCATGAGCTTGAAGTGCTCAGGGGCTGACAGTAGGGCCTTGTGAGCTACAGTTAGTTACTCTTGCGTTTTCTTTTTTCCTGAAGGCCCCCGCATGGCTTGTGGATTTGAGTTCCTTTCACTAGCATATTAGATACTTATCAGCATTTTTTTCTATCTCTCTATTACTAAAATGAGGGCTATTAGCCAATATCCTTAAAGACTCTTTCCGTACTAGCATTTGAATGTAATCAACCCGAGGTTCCTTGAAAAAGCTGTGCGGATGCCTTTCTCACTGGCTCCCCGGCCTTGACTCCGCCTCCTCCTGGATGAGAACATGAAGAACCCCGTGTGCCCCAGCGGGATTTCTAGTCCTGTGACTCACTCCAGAGGCAAAATGTCTTAGCCTCGTGGTGCAGCATTTGTTCAGTTGTTAGCTTGCTGAAGACTAGCTCCCGGTCTATCCTCCTCCTCTCAAGAATGTTTGTGTTCAGGAGGCTGTTGCCTATTGAATGTGCAGTAGCAGCACGATTGTGGCACAGCGATGGAGAAAACGGGGGCTTGCCCACCTGGGATTTTGCTTCTTGAGAGAGAGGAGCCATATCATCTCACTGCATGTCCTTAGCTGTACACTTGAATTGGCCATGTCACGTGTGTGTTCTTTTAGAGCAGTCTTAGTTTTATGGTGGTTGCTTCCCAGATGTGCGTGTGAGGGTGTACGCACATACGTTTAAACCAGAATTTTCAGACAACAACTTCAGTCTAGTGAGGGCTCCCAGATTGCAGCTGTAGTTTGATTTTCTCATAAAACTATTTGTGTCTCCTTTTCTTTAAATTTTCTGTAGAGGATGGATTTCACTATTGCACATGTATCCGTTTGTTGTCCTATGACACAAGTATTTAGAAAACATTATCTTTGAGGAACTTAAGAACCCACACTGGGTTCCATGGGGCTAAATGCCCTCAGAATTTCTCAAGAAAGTGTGCAGGAGTCAACGTGTGCAGTGTTTCCTGGACACGCGTGACCGTGGAGCAGGACCACTGTTAACCATACCTTTATAAGGAGTTCACTGGAAACATTCACATTAATATTTTCCAGGTTAAGTTTTTACCAAAAGATCCTAAAAATATAGTTAAATCCAGGTAACTGGTTAGGGCTCTTGGCATCAAGCATAGACCACAGGGGCAGGGTAGGGGGGTTCCTGAAAGTCCTCAGGGTTCAGACTGAGCACAGCTCTGTAACCCTGAGCCTCCCAGGGCCCGGCGCCCAGCCTGCAGGGCTTGCTCACCCTGGCGAGCTACACAGTGGCAGCCTCTCGGGATCCCTGTCTGCCTGTGTGAAAGTCACTGTAGTGATCATGAGTTTTTCCTTTTCTCCCCTCTGAAGATCTTCCAGACGAAGTCAGGGAGCGATGGGAGACGTTCTGCACGAGCTCCTTGGGAGAAACGAACAAGAGGAACACGGTGGATCTAGTAGGTTCTACAAGATTACATTTCTGTGATTTTGGTGCTCTGGGGCTTTGCCCGCTTATTCAGAAAGATGTGAGGCACCTTTCTTCCACTTGTCCTGGTGATGGTGGACCAAGGGGTACGTTCGTGTCTCTTATCAGTAAAAGAGGTTGCGTCCGCAGTGCTCTGGCTCGTCTGTCCAGTCGGCTCCCAGTTCCGGCCTGGGACAACGCAGGGGACATGCAGCCCCTCAGCCCCGCTTCCTGCCTCACCGCCTCACCTCCCTCGGCGCCTGCTCCCCGGGCTCCTCAGCTCAGCCCTGCTATCCCGTCACACTTGGGTTTGTTGCCTCACACCTGGGTAACTCCGGGTGGTTGGAGCACCGAAATGTTCCTGTAACTGGTTTCTACTTCTGCTTAGTTGAGTTTACCCTCATTAAAGTCATTCCCAGTTGGGGGAAGTTCTGCAGATGACTTTGGGACCCCAGCTTTTAACAGATTGGTACTCTGAGCCAGGGAACAATGGCATTGATAATATTTTTTAAAATTATATTGGACTTTGGAATGTAGTCTTTAAGACATAAAGTTTTAAGGTAAGTATTGATTTGGTTTTGAAGATGAAGGAAGGTGTATCCTTTTGAAAGCACATGCCACCTGATACCTGAGGTGGGAGCCTTGATTGTACATGGAAGTAGACGTGTCAGATGTTTCATTCTGATTTTGAAATTCATCAGCTGCAGTCTTGAATTTCTCATACACAATAACTCCCTTGATTGTTAGGCAGTCAAGTACCTGGCAGCCTTATCTGCTCAGAACAGAATTTAGAAATGGGGGTGGGGGTAGGAGGTGCTACAGAGCAGTCCCCGGGTCACCCTGTGTCACATGGCCCCAAGGGCCTGTCGCCTCCCACTCTGTAGATCATCTCACAACTTTGGTTGTCTTTTAACAGACTCTTGACAGATTGGTGGCTTGTTAAGGTGGGTATAGTGGCAGAATTATTAGGTACTAGAAGCTGAAAGAATTATGAAGAGGTAAGCGTAGAAAGGGAGCTGTGTGGGGCCATTTAATTAAAGCCGGTTTAGTGGCCCCTGTGTCTCAGTGTGTTATAGCCCAGCAGAGGAAGTGACATTCACTTCGACAGCCCTGTGCTCTCACGGAAGGGCTAAGTAAGTTTTAATGAATGTATTACCCACCGTAAATTGTTTTTTCTCCCCTGGTCAAATTGGTTAAAATTCTGGATGATCAGGGTGTTATTGCAGAGTAAAGTTGTTCTTAATTATACTTAAACTGAACCTGTTAATTTAGAGGTCCCCATATTGAGTCCTTGTTAAGAATGCAGGCAATGTGATCTCCTTGAAAGAGAGTTTTGACTTGTTTCTTATTTATAGACAAATAGGAGTATTAATTCTGATCTTGTTTGGGAAAATTTGTTAAAACTTGCCCTTTGATTAACTTCAAAGGTAGAAGTAAAAAATGTCAGTTAAACTTGTTATCAGGATTTTTTAAAAACTTTGGTAGTTCAAGTACATTTCTCTTGTCAGTATGTAAAGAAGGACTACATTGCAGTTCAGGTGACACTCGGCTCCTTTGCACTGTGCGGTCGGTCATCTGTGCGTAATGTCGTGTATGGCCACACAGCACGAAATTAGTGCACCGCTCCTTTGGGTCAGGTAAATGTAGACAGACATTTCCACGAAGAGTTATCCTGGGCTCCACCTGGCATGCTGACTGAAGCCTGGTTCTCCTTTGCCTGTTGCACTTGCTGCCATAACACTTGGACTGTGCAAATAATCCACAGTAAAACAAAAGAAGGAGCCGTTGGTTCATGTAGCAGAAGTGGCCAGTAATAGAGCCCTGTTAACATTGCTCATCTCTGTGTAGATTTGGCCCCGCTGTGTGATCTTGTTGTTGCCTGAGACTCTGTTGCTGTCTCAGGACCTCCCGCTTCTTTGGTTTCAAACACCCAAGACTGGCAGACCACCGGCAGTTAGTCTGAGTCCTTCAGAGGGGAATTCTGCTTTGTAGTATTGGGTTGACCAAAGAGTTTGTTCATAAGTGTTGTGGCCGACACTATATTTTTAGGGATATGGGGGTTCCAGGTTTTCAAGGATCCTTTTACATTAATCCCAGGCCACCAAGGAGACTTGAACTGTAGCTTCCAAACTCCATTTTTTGCCCAGAATGTTTCAGGTTGTGTCCCAGTAGGGTTACAGAATTGCCTTCTTGCTGAGCTCTTTGAAGTACTTCAACCTTGTGACCCCATATTGCCAAAGTAAATGCACAAGAGACTCATACACCCTTTATGTTTTTGTGTTGGGAGCTTATTATCAATAAAACTTGGTATTTTAACATCCAGAGACTGCACTGTTTTGACTAAGCCCCCAAACTGTAAAAATTGGTAGGGATTTAGATAAATTTAGAAAACATAGGAAATGTTTTTGTGCTGACTTTGGAGAACTGAGTTTGTTTCATTCTTTGCCTTCCTCTCCAGGGGCAAGGGTGTATTTTTTAAATGTTGAGGTAGTTTATGAGATAGTTTATGGAGGTTGTATAGAGTAATACAGAGCGCACATATGAATTGTTTGCAGGCCCAGTGGGTTGAGGCGGAACCTCTGAGGGTTTGCGTTTCTAACCAGCCCGGGGTCATGTAGGTCCTGGGAGTCCACAGTGGGACTACGTGGAGCAAGGAGAAGAGTCTGTGGCTTCTACTTTTCACTCAGATGTTACCAGTCAGGTCATACTTAAGATTGCTTAGCAACCTAATCAGCCAAGATGAAAGAAAACTCTTACTTGCCTTTTCTTTTCACAACAGTTAATAAATCTGAAATTTTATCATGAAAGAAGGTAACATCTCAAAGGCTTTTTTTTTCTTTCACTACAGTATCAAGAGTATAGTTTACTCTTTTTGCACAAAACAAAAGCATTTTCGCTTATTAAAAAAAAAAAAGTCTAGTTTGCTTAGAATATAGTCTTGCTTGGCAAGAGTGTTCTTATCTCCTTGTTACTTTCTTAAAAGTTAGGATTCTGTATTCTCCTTTATGATTTATTGGTGTTCCTTAATTCATTAACTCGTTGAGTGGCTACTGTATGCTGGACACTGTGGATATTGCACTAGACAAGATTGGCAAAAATCCCTGCCTCAGTGGAGGTGGATAATCACAGGGGGAGGGTAAGCGAGGGGAAGGGAGTTAGAGTGTTTTGGGCAGACGTGCGTTTAAAATTAAGTAGTCAAGGGAAATGTCCTTGAGAATATTGGTGTAGAGGCTGAGGCGAGTGGAGATGGAAGAGCGGGTGCAGAGGCCGGTACGGCACCTGCATATTTAGGTCAGAAAGAGCATGGCAGAGAATAAAACGGGAGATCTCGAGCAGCTTCAAGGCACGCTCCCGGGGTTGTGGTCTTAGTGAGATGAAAAGCCGTTGGGTTTGGAACTGAATGAAAAGTGCCATGATTTAATGTCAGTGGTTTTAAATCTGTCATGATTTAAAGGATCATCATGGCTGCTGGCTTGAGGACAGACTCGAGTGGGACTAGAGGTGCAGCAGAGAGGCTGCTGGATGCAGCGTTCATCCAGATGAGAGAGAAACCCTCTCTGCTGCTGCTGCTAAGTCGCTTCAGCCGTGTCTGACTCTGTGTGACCCCATAGACGGCAGCCCACCAGGCTCCCCCATCCTTGGGATTCTCCAGGCAAGAACACTGGAGTGGGTTGCCATTTCCTTCTCCAATGCATGAAAGTGAAAAGTGAAAGTGAAGTCGCTCAGTCGTGTCTGACCCTTAGCATGGACTGCAGCCCACCAGGCTCCTCCGTCCATGGGATTTTCCAGGCAAGAGTACTGGAGTGGGGTGCCATTGGCTTCTCGGGAAACCCTCCCTAGGGAGGTGATGATAGACTTGAGCAGAAGTGATGGGGTTTCAGGTTCTGCTTTGACAGTAAGGGTGAACAGGTGTGGGTGGGACAGAAGAAACAAGATGACAGGACTTCAGCTGGAAGAAGAGGAATGAAGGAGGCTTTTATTGAGCTGGAGATGCTTCCAAAGGGGTGTGTTCTGAAAGTTTAGATCAGGGACTAAGATTAACAAGTTAAATTGCATCTTTTAGCTCATTTTATTAATAATGATTTCAGACTGCATTATCCGGTAGGTAGAATCAGAATCACCACATCTCTCAACAGAATAATTGAGAAGGTGCACATGCTTTATGCTGTTATTAATAATAATTTTCTAAAACAGTAGTTTCTTTCTGGAGGAAAAGATTACTTGAATTGCATTGAGGATACTAGTTAAGGAGAAGATGGAAGGGGTCACAGTGTCTGGCACACAGTAGTTGCTCAAGTTTGAAAACAAGACTCTAGTTTCTTGTTTTCATTAATGAGCTGATAAATTCTTAGTTTGTAGCAAAAAGTATGAATAAGGATACATTGTATTCTTATTGAACTTGAAACAGCAAGACAGACCTGGAGTGGTGGACTCCTTTTTGGCTCTGTCTAGTTCTCCCGGCTTTCTTTTTGAATTGTCTTCTGTGTGTGTGCCCCACCCCCCACCATGGGATTAGTGTGATTCTTGTACTGACTTGCCAGCCACGTGGCCTGAAGCTCCTAAATCCACTGCAGCGGAGCCACTTGACCTGCTCTCAGTTGCAGTCACCCTGTAAGGTGCCAGCTGCCGTGACCAAGCAGTATTCCACCCCTCCCATCTGCACTCTGGTTGGGCTCTCATGGACAAACTATCCCCCAACCCATACCACACACACACACACACACACACACTCTTTTCCCATCTACTTGCTAAAGCAATGGTTGATTCAGGCAGGCAGATCATGGACAAACTATCCCCCAACCCACACCACACACACACACACACACACACACACACACACACACACACACACACACACTTTTCCCATCTACTTGCTAAAGCAATGGTTGATTCGGGCAGGCAGATCACAAATTCTGCTTTGATTTCATCAGAAAAATTCATGCAAATTCACATGCAAAATTCATGTGAATGTTTTGTCTGCACTTTAGGGAGGATGGAGAGGGAGTTAGTTGGGAACTGGGTTATTCACTTGGACTTAGTATCTTCCTCAAAGATGTCCAGATAAAGAAAGATGAGATTAGTTTTATTCAGACAGCGATTTATTCAGAATTTCATAAGCCACAGCACATACAGACCCCTGTGGACTCCACTCTGGGCTTCCTGAATCGCTGTTGGAACATCACAGAGCAGACCAGGCCAGTGTGTGTGGCTCCAGGCTTCTGGGCACAGCTGCAAGGGCTGGCGGTTAACGGCTGCTGTTTCTCCCCTGAGGACAGAGCTCTCTGCCTAGAACATTGCTACAGGACAAGTAGCTCAGAAGACACAGTGTAAGTTACCTAAGAAGTACAGTGCTTGTGCTTAGAATTTTGCAGACTGTTCACATTTATTACTTGCTCTGTAGCAATTACCAGTATTAGTGTGGTACTTAGTCATTTCTATTTGTTAATACATTTATGAATGAATTAATTAATTAATGAAAATCACTTACTGTGAATTGGTGAGCAGTTCCTGTTTATGCTTTTGTTTATTTAATTAATGTGAGTTAGTTTTAAGTTGTGAGGGGCAGGGATTACGTGTTAGGAGCAGAAGGTCTGGGGTCTTGTAATGAGCAGGGGACTATTGACTCAAGTCATATTTAGCACTTACGAGCACTGCTTTTCTTAGAATGAGTGAGAAGTGCAAGAATTCAAAATGAAATGGTTGTATTTAAACCTGAGCTTTTTAGTGGCTCATTAGTGATTCCTGGGACTGCAGTTTTACCCTTCAGGCTTGAAATAGTTAATTATTTTATATTTTATCTGAGCCATTCTTCCTTCGCTTTGTAAACATCTAATTGGAGATAATTATCAAAGTCACATACATGGAGTAATTCGTCTCACATGCTTTGTGGTGTGGGTAATACTGGTAAGGTAGCTGCAGGTGGGCAGCGGAAGGCTAGGCGGCTGAACCTCCTGATTGAGTGAAGTGCTCCCTGGAATTATTGGGTGGATTTTACAGCTTAGCTCTTACTTGTTTTTGTTCATGCTATTGTTACACATTTGAGAGAAAAACTAAATGTGATTTTTTTTCCGTAAAAATGCTGATACAAATGTCCAAAATTTTTCTCTCTTAAATAGTTTTTTACATTTTTATGCATATAGGTTACAACCTGCCATATTCATTCATCCAGTGATGATGAAATTGACTTTAAAGAAACGGGTTTCTCACAGGATTCTTCTTTGCAGCAAGTGAGTCATGCCTAAAAGTTTTGTTTTTTGTTTTTATTTTAAATGCTTAGTTTAGTTGTCATTTATGAATCAGCTTTGGAGTCAGACATGCATTAGGGTGTTTGGGGTCTACTTACTAGTTAGATCAAAGTGTTTATAAGAGGAAGTGTTGGGTATGTGAGAGAAAGGTGTATGTTGATTATATTTCCAGGGCATGTTTCTTTAGATCTGATAATGATGAGGAGTTGGGTAACTTTTCAGGAGATTTGAATGACCTGGATAGTTCAGTAAGCGTGTGTCTCGGACATGCTCATTGTGCAGAGATTCCTGCAGTAGGGATTTGTGGAGAAGACTAAGAAGACTTGTTTAATGTCAGTGAAAGCAACTTACCCAGTGTCCCTGAACCAAATGGCTTATATGTTTCTGGTACCTTCAGATTCTGTAGCGTTCCCAGATTCATCCTGTCCCCAAATTCCTCTTCATTTATCAGGTCCTGGTAATCTTTGCGGGGGCAAAAAACAGGATATAAAAATGGGCGTACTGATATATCCTCCCTTGGTAGTTCCTGCGGAGGTGAGGAATGAATTCACTGTCCCTTCTGGGTATCAGGTTTGGGAGGTACTAGCTCCTCATATGGAGAAGCTGCCCTTGGTCAGGACCAAGTCTTGCCTGTCAGGTGATTTGGTGTGGCAGTGAAATTAATGTGGTTGCCTTCCCTGGCACTGAATGTTTTTCCCAGTCCTGAAGCCCCTTTTAGCAGGGTCAGGATGAAGTTTCTGATGACTCTGCAGGCCCTGCCTTTTGGTGTCCAAGTAGACCGACACACCCCAGGATAGGCTGAACTAGCAGTCGTCTGATTTTAGGACTAAGGCAGTTTAATGTGTACATGCTCAGGATGGGCCTGAGGTAGCATTTTGGCTTCTCTTGATTCTTGGCACTGCCCCTGGAGACTGGCTTCCCGAGGTGAGGGGCGGGGTGCAGCCAGCCTGCAGGGGAGCTGTCCAGCAGGTGGGCCTCCTGTTCCGCTCACACGTTGGTCTGTGTCCGGCAGCACTGGCCACCCCAGAGGCCTGGCTGGCTTCCTGTGAGCCCTCGTGCCTTCAAGCGATCCTTCCCCGACCCTGGAGCGCCTGGATAGTATCAAACTGGTCCCCTCAACCTGCTCTGAACCCCAATTACACATCGTTCCGCCTCTACAGAGAAGCTGAATGGTGTGCAGTGCGCGTTTTCAAGGTCATTCTGATTCTGGTGAATAGCTTTTAAGAAAGAGAACGCCCTGTTCTTGTAAATATTTGCAAATAAGTTAATGAACTCGGAGTTTGCGGCAGCTAGTTTAATCAAGCTGATGATGTTCTGGTGTCTGGAAAGTGAATTCCCTATCTCTTTCTCGAGATCCGGTTCCAGGGTCATAGATTTTCTGGGGAGAATTTTCAGAATGATGTGTGTATGAACCGATCTCAGTCACCAAAATGCCTTAGTGACACCAGGCTCCTGTTCCTGTGGATTTTATCTGCATTATGTAACCCTCAAAAGTAGGAAGAATAATGATTATTTTTTGATTGACAGCCTTCCAGTAAACTTTTTTTGCATATTGAAATTATAGACCAGTCTTGAATCATTTTGAAAATAGGAAGCATACGCTAAAGCATTTTTTTCTGAGTTCAGGAGTTCGCGTCTAGGTTAACCTAGAACATTCATGCTGGCTCCATTATAACCGTATAGTTTCTGTCTGTCGCTTTGGTGAGAAGCTCGCGCACAGAGAGCTCAGGGCGCGCCACTGAGCAAACCTGCTTCCAGCCCTGCTGCCACTCCTGGTTCCCTCGCCGCTGCTGTCTGCTCTCCCTCCTCCCGCAGCCGCCCCTCTAGGGAAGGGGAGGAGGTCTTCTCATGTGGTGTCTGGAGGATTGGGGCCAGCTGCCGCAGGTGGGCACCACTCCCGCTGCCCAGGGGGAACCCCTCAAGAGGTTGACTTAATAAAGGACCAGAGCAGCCCCTGGCTTTGACCAGGGTGACGGTTTTGACACGTGGGGGCTTTTCCCCCCTTTTTAAAGGTAATTAAAAGTTTTTAATAATTGTACAACCATATGGCGCTTTCCAGACTTGAATTTCTCAGAGTCCAAAGCACTTTCATAAAGCTTTAGGGAGAATACAGTAACAGTCTTCACAGCTGTGGGTTTAGTAAGCCTTGACAGCTTTATTAGTAAAAATCAGATTTGAAACCTAGGTTCTTTGCTGGTGGTGTCTTCCTAGAAGCAACAATGGACCCAGAACTATGGAGGGCTGTGGCTCGCTGGTTTCCCGTGTCCTCTGTGTTACTATGTGGAGGCTGTGTCTGTCTTCCTCCTTAGGTGGATAGATAGACAGTGCAAATATGTGTGTGCATATTTACGTGTATCTGTGTATACAGCTATATGTTCATACATGTATGCATTCACACATGTTTTTGTAATACACGTAGTATTTACATTCTGTTGTGAAGCATTTAAAGGCGCACTTTTGGGAATATTTCTTCCTTTTTATACCCAAAAGACTTACAGTATTATCTGTATTACAGTATTATCTGTAGAAGTACAAAATTTTTAAAGAAAAAAAAAAAAGGAACCAAAAGAGTTGGAAAGGAGCGTTTCCCCTTGTGTGATCACATTTTTATCAGTGAACTCAGCCCGATTTACACCGCTTGCTTGGGAGAATGACTTTGTGATCATTTATTGCACCTTTGACGTTATCAACCGTGTGTCCTACCTTATAGGAGATAAAACGATTCAGACGAATTGGTTTCTTTCTACTCATAATGTTTTATATTCGTACATCCAGAGCTCGCCCAGCCTCTTCGGACTTGTCCTTGCCCTCTGCTCTCACCCAGACTCCCAGAGCCTTGGTGTGCCTTACCATGTGCACACCTGGGGGCCTGCCCCCAGCCTGCAGGTGCTCAGGCAGTGTCGTCTCTATGGGCAGGAAAGGGGGCAGCTTGAAGGTGTGACAGTGAGCAGGGAGTGGTGGGTATCGAGTTAGAGAAACGCGAGCGAGGTTTTAGGTTCTCAGTAAACTATATATCTAAAAAAGTTAGATCTAAGGAAAAGATGCCTTCCAAAGCCAAATATAAGGTTTATTTTTTAATTATCCACAATTTGGATTATCCATGCCATAATTCCCTGCCACCATAATGGATCATCAGGAATTAACGGCAGAGGCATTTCTGCAGGGTGGAATCCGTGGGCCCTGCTCAAAGGAGAACGCAGGAGAGCTTGGTGGCCTGCCTGGCAGGGGCCTCAGGGCCAGTGCCTTTAGTCCAGCCACAGCTGTTGCTTGAACCCCCGCACGGTCATGGGCAGCTCTGTCCACGTGCAGCGCACACGGCTCATCTCCGTATGGGCTGCTTGCAGCAGAGTGAGGAGGGCGCTTGCTTGTCTTCATGTCTTTAACCCTGACTGAGCAAGCCTGGAGCACATTTGCTGACTGCACCGTCCCCCTGGCCTGCTGCAGTTCACAGAACAGCAGCATTTCTGTGGGGTCCACAGCCTTCCCCCTTCTTCACGGAGAGCCCTGGTGCTCTGTAGAATCGGTGTAGCAAACAGAACTGACTCCTCGTGTTGTGGGTTTTTCAGAGTGATTTCTGATCAGTGTTAAAACTTTCTGTTCTCTCTCTAAGGTAGGTAGGCTAGTAGTTACTTTGTACTCTTCTTAGCCTCTGAGACTTAAATCTTTTTTTTTTTTTTTTTTAAGAAAATGAAGTGTCCCTGGAGCTGGTGTGGTAGAATTGGGATTGTGCTCACTAGTCGTTTTTCCTCTGTTGCCATGTTGGCTGTAGTGGACGGGGGTGGGGAGATGCGGAAAGGGATGGAGGGTGGTTACCGCTTGTTGGGTTTTAAGGTTGGTTGTGTTCCGAGGTGGCCGATACACCTTATAATTTCAGACTGTTACATGTCACTTGATCACTTTTTTGAACCAGACCCAAACCTCTCTCTCAAGACATTTCAGAATAGAGGACAGTGGTCATTTAACACTTCTTACATGGCATGTGCATTAGAATAATTGGTGGACAAAATTCCAAACATTTCCTTTTTGGGGTAAACTGTGTTTGAAATTATTTTATTTTTTTTAAAGAAGAACACACCAACTTTTTAAGCCCTATGGCTACATATAAATAAGGGGGGGTTCTGGAAAATAAATGGGCATATAGTGTGTAGAATGTCATTAGAATCATTGTATCACTGTCACTGGTCCTGGGGTTGCCAGGCCTTTTCTGATTATCAGATGCAACAAATGACGTCCAATTTTATTGACCAGTTTGGCTTCAACGATGAGAAGTTTGCAGACCAAGATGACATTGGCAAGTGAGTACGCCTCTCTGTGTCCTCCACTCCTGCCCTCTGTAAGAGGCGGTGATTCTTGTGAGTTCTGGGAATCCTTGTGTCTGTGAGTTGGGAGGAGCCTGCCCTCCAGGTGTTCCTTCAGGTCCAGCCCATCAGCCTGAGTCACCCAGAGACTGAAGGAGCAGAATGCGACTCCCATAGGAGAGCCTGCCCTTGGGCTTGGCGGGAACTCAGGTCGTCCTCCCTGTTAGGGTTTGGCGCTGGGTCGCAGCGTCTGCAGTGGTTAATCCCTCTGTCAGTTCAGTGGCCTGAGCAGGTCTGGTCCTTCCACAGCACAGTGGACAGAGCCACACTGTGGCTGAGCAGGCTGCACCCTGCGTTCTCTTCTCTGAGTGACTAACTGGAAGGTGGAGTTGGGGCTGGGCTCCCTGCCCCCGAGGGCCAGGCAGTCAGGGAAGGAGGAGCCCAGAGATGTGCAGAATCCACGAACAGCTGCTGTGGGAGCCGTCCACAGAGAGGAAGACAAGTGGTCTAGCCCCTGACCTTGGGAAATGCGCGTGTTTATAAATGAACTGTTTGCTCGAGGTGTGTAGCAGCTCTCTGAGCAGAGCTCTCTCACGGGAGCGCCCTGAGCAGGGTCATCAACACCTGCCAGCAATAGATGCTCGAGTGGTGGTTAAACTATAGCCAGTGGAGGCTGCTGTTTGTCGTAAGTTGCAGTTTACAGCAGGCGAGAAGCTGACTTTTTCCACACCCTCTGATCGTGGCAAACACTATGCCGTGTAGGCCCAGGGCCTGGAAAGTTGAGTCGCTCAGATGTGTGTGACTCTTTGTGGCCCCATGGACTGTAGCCTACCGGGGCCTCCGTCCATGGGGTTCTCCCAGCAAGAGTACTAGAGGAGGTGGCCATTCCCTTCTCCAGAGGACTATCCCCACCCGGGAGCAGACCCGGGCCTCCCGTGTTGTAGGCAGACGCTTTACCGTCTGAGCCACCAGGGAAGTCCTGGAGGCCGCACTGTAAGTAAGTAGAGCAGTGGAGAGGCTGTCAGCTGCCCTAAGAATCCGCTCATTTCAGCCCCAGAAGAACAAGGACTCTACACATGGGGTTGTCTGCACCCCGGGAGCACTCACACAAGAGCCTGCAGCCCTCACCCCCCACCCCCCAATGTGTGGTGTCTCAGCACCTGCTTGTCTGGGCCCATTTGTTAAGAGTTGCTGGTTTGGAATCCAGTCTCTTTAGAATTTGTATGGGATACTTGGAATGATGTTTGATTCAAACAGATCTTAAAGGATTCTAAGATAGCCCTACCTACTCAAAAATTACACATTTAATAGGCTAGGAATTCTTTTAATCCCTATTTTTGTCCCATCTGGGCCATATTATAGTGTAAGACTTCAAGGGTGTGTGTATTTTATGTATGCATTTGTCTCTCTGGAGAAAGCTCAGGGTCTGACAGTGTCTGTGGCCCTTTTTTCATATTTCAACCTGTGTCTTATCTGCAGATAACCTTTCTGGGGTTATGTAAGCATGGCCCATAGAACCATGGTTTCTACCATGGCTCTTAAACATTGTTTATAAGGAAGGCTTTGAGGCCTTCCATCCTGTGTAAATTCCTTATACCGAGGGAGGAGGGATCACTTAATGTAAATAATTTGGTTTTACTAATGGAGATTTTTGTCATACTGTACATTTGGATGATTTCATGAGTACTGTTTCTGAGTCTGTAGATAACTATTGCACTCCTCTTTTGTTTCCAGTGTTTCTTTTGATCGGGTGTCAGACATCAACTTTACTCTCAATACAAATGAAAGTGTAAGTATTCATGCCGATCGCGAGTAGCGAGGCACATGAGAGGTCAGTCGGTGGGAATGGGTGCTGTGTGCGCTGGGGCTCCCGACTCTAGGAGCCTTTGTCTTAGATGGTGGTGACTTTAGCCACGCACATGGCCTGCCTGGCCCCATAGGCATGTAAATTTGCTGCCCTCGTTTAAGATGTGACAGGGCTAATGAAGCCATTGTAGACATTTGGCTTCAAAGGTAGCAGTTTGACTCCAACCTGCTGCCTGTTGCATCTGCTGAATGTCACCAGGAGAGAAACTTGGGCCAGATGAGGGCCAGCCCCTCATCACCAGGCAGTTCTGAAATGCCAAGTCAGCCACATCTACAGATGGACATGGAGTTAGTGTCATTTGAATGGGCACAATGTTGATTTTATGTCACTTAGCATGAGAGACTGCTGGTTTGTTCGCTGTTCTGATAAGATGGAGACTAACTGATTGGATGTTGACACTCCTCACTGCTTAGCTGGTCTTGTAAAAGCAGAGGAAGTACAGGTTAATGTTGCTGTTAGGGTAGTTTTGGGGCTGCGTGCTAGGCGGGTGGCCCAGGGAGGCTCTTGAACAAAAATGCTGCTCTCACTAGATGAAGAGAGCCTGTCTATAGACAGTCTCAGTTTCCTGTATGCTAATTTTGAAGCCAGTCCTTGGGGGGCCTTTTTGTTGTTACTTACTTTACATGCTTACATTTTACTTTGGTAGAGGTGATAGGCATTTTTTTTTTTTTTTTTTCCCAAACGACATGGAAGAATATGATTTACATTGGTAACTTTTGCAGAAAATAACTTGATTTTTAAATATTTTTTCCTCTCTCATTTAGGGAAATATTGCCTTGTTTGAAGCATGTTGTAAGGAAAGAATACAACAATTTGATGATGGTGGCTCTGATGAGGAAGATATATGGGAGGAAAAGCATATTGCATTCACACCAGAATCCCAAAGACGATCAAGGTGAGCGATAGCTTGTTATAGTAGTAAGTGTCCAGTGCATAAAACAAGTATTATTTGCCTCTCCACACATACACATTTGACCCAGAGATCAGTGCTTTTGTCGTGATTAGAAAGGCCCTTGTTACCTGGTATGAGTTGGTGCCACCTCACTCGTCTGAGTGTGAACAAGGCACGGTAACCTGCGGGAAGTGCGCCAAGTGTGCTGATGTAGTTCCTGAACTGGCGAGACACAGCCTCCTGTGACGGGGAAGTGATGCTGAGGAGTGCCGTCATACGGTGCCTTGAGGAGTGTTCCCTGACGAGTCATAAGAGCAGCAGAGCAGTGTTGTTTCTTATAAAAATCTGAAAGTTTCCCTGGGGAGAGGAAAGTTGTTTCTAAAAATTAATTTTACTTGAGGAGACAGAGTCATGTCATATGATATGCATTGGGACCAATTTTCAAAATTCTGTCCAAAAACCCCAAATAAAAAGCAGATCTTGTCAGATTGGATTAAAAAAAAAAAAGAGGCCTGACTTACTGCCACCTATGGGAAATGATTTAAATTATTTAAGAACTTAAATTTTAAAATAAAAAAGATTTAAACAGGTTAAAAGGTAGAGGAATCTATTAATATTAAAGTAGATTTCAAATGAAAAGATTAAAAGGTCATAAAGTGGTTATTAGGAGAGCATGCCAGTTCTATCAATATCTACACTCCTAATAACAGGGCTTCAGAATACACAGAGCAAAAACTGATAGAAGTGCAAAGAGAAGTAGACAGATTCCACAGTTACAACTAGATGTTTCAACACTCCTCCCCTCGTAATTGATACAAATAATAGGCCGTAAGAGTATAGAACACTTACATAATACTAGCAACCAGCTTGACCGTCTGGGGATTTTTAAAGCACTCCACAGAAGAGTGTGGGTTCTTTTCAAGTGTACACGAACTACTTAGTGAGAGAGACTGTCTGGGCCACAAAGCAAGAGTCAGTAAAAAAAAGATTTCAGGTGATATAAAATATGCTCTCTGACCCAATGGAATTAAATTAGAAATCAATGACAGTTCTTTAGAAAAACTCTAAATGTGTGGAAACTAAATAACACATGTGGAGAAGGCAGTGGCACTCCACTCCAGTACTCTTGCCTGGAAAATCCCATGGGCGCAGAAGCCTGGTAGGCTGCAGTCCATGGGGTCGCTAAGAGTCGGACACAACTGAGCGACTTCACTTTCACTCTTCACTTTCATGCATTGGAGAAGGAAATGGCAGCCCACTCCAGTGTTCTTGCCTGGAGAATCCCAGGGACGGGGGAGCCTGGTGGGCTGCCGTCTATGGAGTCGCACAGAGTTGGACACGACTGAAGTGACTTAGCAGCAGCAGCAGCAAATAACACATGAGTTAAAGAAAAAAGGGGGAATTTACACAGTATTTTGAATTGAAAGAAAATGGGAACTCAGTATTTATCAGAAAGTGGGCGTTGCAACTGAAATATACTTACAGGATCACTTTTAGCATTACCTGCTTACATTAAAAAGGAAGAAACAAATCAGTTCAGTTCAGTCACTCAGTCGTGTCCGACTCTTTGCGACCCCATGAATCGCAGCACGCCAGGCCTCCCTGTCCATCACCAACTCCTGGAGTTCACTCAGACTCACGTCCATCGAGTCAGTGTTGCCATCCAGCCATCTCATCCTCTGTCGTCCCCTTCTCCTCCTGCCCCCAATCCCTCCCAGCATCAGTCTTTTTCCAGTGAGTCAACTCTTCGCATGAGGTGGCCAAAGTACTGGAGTTTCAGCTTTAGCATCATTCCTTCCAGAGAAATCCCAGGGCTGATCTCCTTCAGAATGGACTGGTTGGATCTCCTTGCAGTCCAAGGGACTCTCAAGAGTCTTCTCCAACACCACAGTTCAAAAGCATCAATTCTTCAGCGCTCAGCCTTCTTCACAGTCCAACTCTCACATCCATACATGACCACAAGAAAAACCATAGCCTTGACCAGACAGACCTTTGTTGGCAAAGTAATGCCTCTGCTTTTCAATATGCTATCTAGGTTGGTCATAACTTTCCTTCCAAGGAGTAAGTGTCTTTTAATTTCATGGCTGCAGTCACCATCTGCAGTGATTTTGGAGCCCAAAAAAATAAAGTCTGACACTGTTTCCACTGTTTCCCCATCTATTTCCCATGAAGTGATGGGACCGGATGCCATGATCTTCGTTTTCTGAATGTTGAGCTTTAAGCCAACTTTTTCACTCTCCACTTTCACTTTCATCAAGAGGCTTTTGAGTTCTTCTTCACTTTCTGCCATAAGGGTGGTGTCATCTGCATATCTGAGGTTATTGATATTTCTCTCGGCAATCTTGATTCCAGCTTGTGTTTCTTCCAGCCCAGCGTTTCTCATGATGTACTCTGCATACAAGTTAAATAAACAGGGTGACAGTATACAGCCTTGACGTACTCCTTTTCCTATTTGGAAGCAGTCTCTTGTTCCATGTCCAGTTCTAACTGTTGCTTCCTGACCTGCATACAAATTTCTCAAGAGACAGATCAGGTGGTCTGGTATTCCCATCTCTTTCAGAATTTTCCACAGTTGATTGTGATCCACACAATTTATTGTGACCTCAATTTCCACCATAAGAAATGGCCAGAAATATGAAACAGAAAAACAGTAGAGAAAATCATGATAATCGATGGGTCATAATTAAAAGTTGTTCTTTGAGAAGATTAATAAAATTGATATACCCCCTGGACAGAAGGATCAAGGAGAAAAGATACAAATTATTAATAATCAGGAACAGAACAGGTGACATCACTGTAGATTCCACGGATATTAATAGGATAATAAGGAATACAAGGAGCAACTCTTTGCCAATAAATCTGACAACTTAGATGGTCTTTGAAAGACACAAACTACCAAACCTCAACCAAAAAGAGAAACGATAACCTAGATAGTCCTGTGTCTGCTGATGAAGTTGAATTTTTAGTATAAAACTTCTCACATACACGCACAAAGACTCAAGGTCCAGAGAACTTTGTGAATTCTACCAAATGTTTCAGGAAGAAATCACAGCAGTTTTTACGGAAGTTTTCAGAAAATTGAAAAGGAGGGGGATAGTATCCGTCTCACTGTCTGAAGCCACCTCCTTGTAACTTGATACCAGAAGCTGGCATTGCATTATATGGTGTGAAAAGAGCACAGGTACAAAAGCTCCTTTAAAAATCTTAGCAAATGTCGGCAGCATTGGTGCATCATGGCCATGCAAGATTGATTCCAGCAGTGCAGACTTGGTTTAACATTTGAAAGTCAGTAGGCATGTGGCTGAGTTCAGCATCTGCTCCTGGTAGGGCTGCTCAGCAAACTGGAGATAAGGGAATGTCTTCAGTTTGTTTAAAGCTTGTGCATAAACCTACCAGTTGACATCCCACTTAATGGTGAAAGACTAAATGATTTCCTCCCAAGACTGGGAACAATATGAGGGTGCCTGTTCTTAACCTCTGCTTTTCAGTATTGTGCTAGAGACGCTAGCCAGTGCAGTGAGTCAAGAAAAGGAAATAAATGGTATCTGATCGGAAAGGAAAAGTGAAAATTACCATTATTCACAGACAACATGACTGTCTATGTAGAAAGTTTGTTGGGATCTACAAAAAGACTCCTAGAATAGTTTGGTGGGTGTAGCAAGATTGCACAATCTTGGATCAGTCTAATTGTTTTTCTACATACTGCAGCCAACAATTGAAATTAAAATTACTAAATAGTACTATTCAAAGTAGCATCAAAATATTAGATATGTACAAATCTGACAGAAGATGTGCAAGGCTCATACACTAAGAACAGCTGAGAGAAATCAAGACTTGATAAATGTTTATGATTTGGAAGACAGTATTATTACGATGCCAATTCTCCCCAGATCTGGATTGATCTGGAATCATTGCTGTTCTAAACAAAATCATAGCAGGTTTTTTGGTAGCTGTTGATAAGTTGATTTTTTAATTTATATGAAGATGCAAAGGACCTAGAATAGCCAAAACAGCTTTCATAAAGAACAGTATTAACGCTGGCTGACTTCTAGGTACAGTAGTTAAGACAGGGGTACATCAGGGGACAGAATAGAGAGCCCATAAATAGGCCTACACACACACACAGACGTCTGATTGGCGGTAGCAGTGCAGAGGCAGACCAGTGGAGAGAGGGCAGGCATCGGAAGAAATAGAGCTGGAGTAGCTGGACATTATATATGGGAAAATGGCCTTGGTCTCTGTACACTTACTATGTATACATAGTAACCAAAAACGGATCTTATGTCAGAATCAAACACAGAATTAGAAAACTTTAGTACTGGAAAATCTTTGTGACCTTGGGTGAGGCAAGATCTCTGAAATAGAACACCAGAAGCACTATACGTGAAAAGAAATTGTGGTAAGTTAAGCTTTATCAAAATTGAACACTGATATTCTTCAAAAGACAATGTTAACGCAAGCACAAGGCGTATGCACTAAGAGACAAAATTTGTGAATCATCTATCTCATTAATGTAGAGCATATGAAGAACTCTCAAAACTCTATAGTAAGGAGAAAAGACAACCCAGTTTTTAAAATAGGCTGCTGCTGCTGCGTCACTTCAGTTGTGTCCGACTCTGCAACCCCATAGACGGCAGCCCACCAGGCTCCCCCGTCCCTGGGATTCTCCAGGCAAGAACACTGGAGTGGGTTGCCATTGCCTTCTCCAATGCATGAAAGTGAAAAGTGAAAGTGAGGTCGCTCAGTCGTGTCCGACTCTTAGCGACCCCATGGACAGCAGCCCACCAGGCTCCTCCGTCCATGGGTTTTCCAGGCAAGAGTACTGGAGTGGGGTGCCATTGCCTTCTCCGTAAAATAGGCTAAAGATGCTTGAGAACAGGAGGTGAGCACGTGAGAAGCAGCTCAGCATCTTTGGTCGTGAGGGAAGTGCGGACTCTCGCCACCAGGGGGCACCTCCACACCAGGCAGCTGGAAGGTTTCCCAGCAGTCTGCAAGCACAGCCCCACTGGTAGCTGCTGGTGCCCGGGTGGGGCGAGTCCTGACAGTGACAGGCACGTGGGACCCAGGTGAAGCGCAGCACAGTGTTTTGGTGTGGGATGTCTTTTGAACCCTGGATTTAGCTGGGGGCCGATGTGCAGCAGTAATATTTTGGACGTTTCTCCTTAGCTCGGGGAGTACAGACAGTGAGGAAAGTACAGACTCTGAGGAAGAAGATGGAGCAAAACAAGACTTGTTTGAATCCAGCAGTGCCAACACGGAGGACAAAATGGAGGTAGACCTGAGCGAACGTAAGTCGCCACCTTCTCTGTCAGCGCTGTGTGTGGAGGTGGCCCCAGAGCCTGGGACAGCCTCTGAAGGGTAGTTAAGTGGGAGCACACGGTGTCATTTGAGTTCCCTTGGAGGTTTACGTCTCGGGGGCCGGGCCTGACGGGAGGAACCAGTCACACCTTTGATGAGAGGGTGTCTCTATGGTTTGGAAGCCCTCTGTGTGCATCTGGGTAGAGGACAGCAACACATCTGTAGGTCCATCCTCCGGCTGCAGGGACTGGGAACCGGAGCAGAAGGGGAGAGACTGTAGCTTCTGGGAAGATGAGGGAAGACTGTAGAATCAGGAGTGCTCCTAAACCACAGGAAGTACCTCACAGAGCAGTTTTAAACAGGGTCTTCACAGTTTATGAATCCTGTAATCCTAAGATTTTCCCAGCTAAATGCTTATTTATGTTTTACCACTTGCTGAGAACACTTAAGTTGACTGGCCTTTTGAAAAATACTGTTAATGCCTAAAAGTTCAGACAAATTTTCACATGAAGTAGCCGTGTAGGTTGATACCGGGGCTTTCCTCCAGGCCAACAGTGCTTCCTGTTGCCTGGGAGGGTTTTTATGCCTCGATTCTAGAGGCTGAAACCCCACTCGGGGGGGTCAGGTTCAAACTCATCGTGACCTCGGAGCTCGGCAGGCATCCAGCAGACCCCGCGTGGTCCCCGTACTCTCTCTCCTTCGCGGCTCACCACCTTCAGGAGGGCGTGACGCCGTTCACACCAGCCGGCCTGTGTCAGGTTCCTGCTGTGTGCCGGGAGCTGGGGCACAGGCAGGGCCTCCAGGGCCTCGGAGTCTCAGAGCAGATAGAGAGTGTGGGGAGAACGCGGGCCCCGCTCCCCCAGGCCTCTGCAGAGCCCTCCCAGAGGACAGGGTGTGTCCTGAGGACAAGTAGGGATGAGTCTGCTTGCAGGAAAACAGCTCCTAGGAAGGCACAGGGACCCGCCGCTGGTGATTGCAGCTCAGGAAGGGTGGGATGGTGGAGATGAGGCCAGAGGCCGGAAGGAGAATTTTATTTTGGAGGTTGTAATCCTCCTCCTGAGGATTTTACTAAGAATCCCGTTACTTATCTATTTCGACATGATTACTCTTGGTAGCAGTGTGAAAGCTGGATTGGAAAGTGTGCTCGGGGATAGGAAGACCAGCAGCGAGACTCAGTGTGAGTCGTGAGAAACGACGGGGGCTCATCAGGAGCGGGGGCAGGCGGCCAGAGGCCCTGAGCTCTCAGCTTGTGTGTGTGTGTGTGTGTGTGTGTGTGTTCACCTGTGTGGTTTAGTAGTGTTGTGTATTCACACTGTTGTGCAGTGGAGCCTCTAGAACTTTCTCACCTTGCAAAGCTGAAGCTATACCCATTAACAGCACTCGCCACTCCCCTTCCCCCAGCCCCTGGCCACCACTGTTCTACCTTCTATCTCTGAATTTGACTCCTCTAGGGACCTCATCCTAAGTGGAATCATGGAGTGTTTTGTCTTTTTGTGACTGGTTTACTTCCCTTAGCATGGTGCCCTCCAGGTTCATCCATGTTCAAGTGTGTAGCAGGATTTTATTATTCTTTCCTAAGGCTGAGTGGTATTTTGGAGTCTGTGGACCTGTGAGGTCGCTGAGTGGGTGATAAGTGACTTGGGGAGAGACCGTACACTTGGTGTGACTCCCTCCCACTGTCGTGGCGTCTCTGGAGCTGGGTGTGGGGACAGGGAGAGACAAAGGGCGGGGGTGTGATGTTCACCCACAGGGCATGGCCTCGCAGGTCTCAGCCCTCCTGACCTTGCTGCTTGGGAAAGCTTTCTTTGCACTGGCAGGTCAGCTGGGGTTGAGGTGGGACCAGGGGTGGGGAGTGCTCCCCTCCAGGGCTCTGAGCTGTCTCAGCCTCTGACTTGAGAGCTTCTGCCGTCCACCTAATCTCTGCGGCTTCTTCCAGAGTTTTTCTTGACTGTTGAGAAGAGTTTCTCAACAGTTAATGTTAGAGTAATTCTGAGGAGGTAGCCTGGGAAAGACTATCCTGGGACGATGATAATAGGAAATGACTAACAACAGTCATTTCTGTGTAGCCTAGTTTATTTGGATGGAGTGAGTCCAGAACTTTGCATATGGTGGGCAGCAGAAATACCTGTCACCTTCCCTGGAGGTGACAAATGGTAAAGAATCTGCCTGCAATTCAGGAGACCAGGGTTCGATTCCTGGGTCGGGAAGATCCCCTGGAGAAGGAAATGGCAACAAGCTCCAATATTCTTGCCTGGAGAATCCCATGGACAGAGGAGCTTGGCAGGGTACAGTCTGTGGGGTCGCAAAGAGTCAAACATGACTGAGTGACTAACACTTTCACTTTCTTGACTTTTCTGAGGTTGCAGGTGAGGTTTTCAGACATTAAGGTCCTATTTCTTCTCAGAGCCCATGTCGCCCTGCCGCATTGGTACACAGACCAGAGGGCAGGAAGCTCAGAAACAGCCCTCCCTCAGTACCTGCTAGATGAGGCCCTCATTTAACCCTCAGGACTAAGTGGATGGTTTTATCTGAAGTGAAAAGATGAGGAAAGCTAGCCCAGGGGAGCTGAGTAAGTTGCCTGGAGTCCCGGGAAGGTCTGTAGGTTGGAGCACTTCGGTTACACACAGGTCCTTCTTGGTCGTTTGTCTTGAGGAGCATCCCCAAGTAGCTCGCGGATCCCGTAGCCTAGCATTCCTTCCTTACAGCCTGGAGCCTCCAGTTGTGATAGAGAGCATCCCTGATAAAGAGCGGTGGTCCCCACTGCCAGCTCGTCCGCAGCAAGGATTTGGGCATTCAGCATGGGGTACTGAGAAGGAACAGCACGGTGTGTGATGAGAGCAAGCAGACCTGATTTCGTCTGAAGGGACACACCTCGGGTGGCGACATTTAAACAGAGACAGAGACCGGCAGGACCCAGACCACAGCAAGAGAGGAACAGCACAGACAGGGCGCGCGGTCCCGCCACCCCCATCTCTGAGCACTCTCCCATGCCTGCAGGACCTAGCAAGCCAGCGGGAACAGAGCTCCTCTCTGCTCTCAGAACTTCACTCCTGACACCAAATGTGTGAGTCTCCCACACAGCTCAGCCGAGGCACTGACCGTCTGAGTCAGGCCCACGGGTTAGGGCTCGCCCGCCCCGCGAGTCGGCTGCCCGCCCCCCACCCCCGGCCGGTACTTCTGACCAACTGGCTGTAAACTGGGAGTTCCCATGACCTCTTTGGGTTTGATTATTTGCTAGAACTGCTCATAGAATTCAGAAAAACCCTTTACCTACCATTACCAGTTGATATATTAAAGGCTACAGATGAACAGGACGGGTCCAGAGGGTCCCACGGGCAGGAACTTGGGTCCCAGTGGAGTCTCATCTGCCACCTCTGTCCCCCAACCCAGAAGCCCTGAAGCCCTGCAGCTTGGGTGTTCATGGGGACCTTGCTAAGGGGGCATGATTGGTGAAATCTTTGGTCATTAGTGATTAACTTGACCTCTAGCCCCTTACCCTTCTAGAAGGTTGGGGGGTGGGGGTAGGGAAGGGCCAAAAGTTCCAACCCTCTAAGCACTTGGTTGCCCCACTCCTCCAGTCCCCATCCTGATGCTCTCCAGGAGCTCCCAGTCTCTTCTCATTAGATACAGAAACCTTTGTCACTTCAGACTGGCGGTGGGGTGGGCAGAGACTAAGTCTGTATTGCTCCTCGTGTCACGGGAAGCCCGCTGCTATGTGTGCTCAGGTGAAGGGCAGCTGTGAGAAGCACCACTGTGGACTGGGGGTGGGTGGGACGCCTTGAGGTTGTTCCCAGTTTACTGTGACTGAGTACTAACATGCTTTTAAAAAACTATTGATTTAATACTAATTTTGGATTTGCAGAAAAGGTGCAGAGATTGTCAGGGAGTGGCTGTATGCCCTGCACCCATCTTTCTCCGAGCGTTCATGTAACCTTGGTGCCTTTGTCAGAGTCAAGAAATTAATATCAGTGTATTGTTTTCTGTGTGACTTTGTATCCTTGTGTGTTAATTGCTGTTGGAAAAAAAATCACAGAAAGGGGAATTGCTAAGGGATCAAAGGAAACACACAGTTTTATAATAGACGTTATCGAATGGCCCTCCATGTGGTTGTGGCTTATCCACTCCCACCAGTAGTCTGTTAGAATACCCTTTGCCCCACACCTGCAGTCTTTTTTCTTTACTTACCACTACACATCTGTTTTTGAAAAATGCTTGTGTTACATTAAATTACTGAAGCATTCTCAAAGTGGAATTCCTCCCCTTTTTAGCACCCAACTGGTCAGCCAACTTTGATGTCCCCATGGAGACGACGCATGGTGCTCCCTTAGACTCTGTGGGGTCTGACGTCTGGAGCACGGAGGAGCCTATGCCGACGAAGGAGACAGGCTGGGCTTCTTTCTCAGAGTTCACGTCTTCCCTGAGGTGAGCACGTGCGCGGCTCTCCCATCCTTCCCACCTGAGAACCGGGCGTGAAGCATGTTCCCAGTTGAATACAGTGCCTTAAACAAGATTGAAAAATCAACGGGGGGGGGATGTAGACACAGCTCTGAGTTACGAGGAAGCACCACCCTCTTCCTCCCTGCTCTCCTCCTGGGTGAGCTGGGAGGAGGAGTGGATGATAAAGTGGGCTGAGGAGATGGCCCAGGGAGTCAGGGGCAGAGTGCTGACCGTGGAGCCCGGGAGTTCCTGAGGGGCGCCTCTGTGGAGAGTGTTATGGAGACGCGGCGTGTACCTTGCGTTTAATAGATGATACTGAACGTACATTCTGCTTGGAGCTAATCTAGCACTGTAAATTTAGGAGTATGTCAGATGTGACTGTCAGTCTTGTTAATTGCATTAGTCTGAGCAACAGCAACTGATCATTTTGTAGTTTTCCTGAATGATACTGTCAGCTTTGAGTATTAACCATGTATTTCATGTCTCCTTACACTTATTTTGATTTGCTTACTGTTGTTTCATTTTGTCTCCTGAAAAAAATGGGGTGGAGGTTACCACCCCCCGACTTGAAAGACTTTCTTTCCCTGTTCTCACAAGACATGTTTTTAAATAGTCGCTGTAATGGCAAAGATTAGAAAACAACCTGATGTGAGCTAGCAGTTACCATTGTAGACAGATCAGGAGAGGAGACCAAAACCCACATTGCTTCATAGCACCTCTGATAATAGCAGTGAGCCATTACTCAGAGGTGAAGTGAGGTTTATGGAAAATGTCTCCAAAATACAAGGAGATGCTGGTTCTCCTCCGGTACAGGGCAGCCAGGTTTCCGCCTCTTGCTCTTATGGTTACTTGAGAATGCTGCTGAAGCAACTGCTTCGCTTTATAAGCCCTTGTGCATGGGCCATGTTGTCTCATTAAACATCATCAACAGGGCCAGGCCCTCTGGGCAGTTTGCCTAGAGGTGATAGGAGTTTTGTAAAAATGGAACTGTAGATACAGTTGATAGTGTACAGGGTATGCGCTACTGTCCCAACCTCGGGAGCTTGGTGCTTGTGTGAGCCTGAGGGCTGGGGGCATCTTGAGACTCTGGAAACCTCCGAGAAGTCCTCGTGTCACTGCCCTGCTGACCCAACAGAACATCTCCCACCCCGGCTCATCTGCCACTCCACTCTGCCGTCCACACTCACATTTGTGTTTCTTGGAGTCTGTAACCAGCTGTGTCTCCACAGTGGATTTGAAACTAGTGTTCGAAGGTTTTCTGTGAATGATGATCCTGAGGGCCGTCTCCCACTGCTCACTTCTGAATTTTCTCTTTTCTAAAAGTACTAAAGATTCTTTAAGGAGTAATTCCCCAGTGGAGATGGAAACCAGCACTGAGCCGATGGACCCTCTGACGCCGAGCGTGGCTGCGCTGGCTGTTCAGCCGGAAGGTGGGTTCGGGGCCGGCGCACGCTGTCCTGGCTGGTGTTCACTCTGGAACGTGACGCTGAGTTCCCTAGATCTGGGCAGTTGTCTTTGTCCACAAAGCAGGTTTCTAAAAAAGTTCAAGGTTTCAAAGGACCCAGGAAAATGAGATGTGGGTCTGATATCCTCAGGGCTTTGGGCGAAAAGCAATTGTGTGTTTATTCCAGAACCACAGCATGCTGATCCTAGAAAGAGTAAGGTATCTAAGTTGCCAGTCGTTCAGTCCCCTCAAGACAGGAAAGGAAACGGGCCCAGAAAGGACGAGGTCTTGGCCTGCAGCACCCGGGGAGTGAGACCAGCACTTGCGTGGGCGCTCCAGGCCTGGCTGCACCCGGTGCTTTTATTCCTTGGGGGGTGCTGTCTGGGTGCATTTCAGGCTGTGTGGTGGTTTATTTCTTTGCATCTTTATGAACAGGTGAAATGGTTGAGGTTGTCCAGTGGCTGTCTTCCTCAGAATAGGCAGGTGTAGTTTGCATGGGCCCTGAACTGTTTCCAGCCTCATGATTAGGGCTGTGGGAAGTTGGTGAAGGGGTGAGAAGGAGGGATTGACACGGAAGAGACAAAAAGTTCTCAGAAAATGCAGGTGCATGTGTGGGCACAAGAGCCCAGGGGCAAGGGGGATGCCCAGGGGCAAGGGAGAGGAGCAACCCAGAGATGAGTGTTGCATTTGTCATTCTTCTGAAAAGTGAAAGTGACGTCGCTCAGTCGTGTCAGACTCTGCGACCCCATGGACTGCAGCCCACCAGGCTCCTCCGTCCATGGGGTTTTCCAGGCAAGAGTACTGGAGTGGGGTGCCATTTCCTTCTCCAGGGGATCTTCCCCACCCAGGGATTGAAACCGGGTCTCCCGCCTTGTAGGTAGACGCTTTACTGTCTGAGCTACATTGTATACAGATGACCTAGTTTATCCCTGAGCAGTTCTGTAAGGGGGTTCAAACACCTCCAGTTTTGTTCATAAGAAAACTCAGGCCCAGGCTGGGTGGTTTGACCTGGTCTCTGAGGCCAGGTGTGAATTCAGATGCTCATCAGCAGCTTGCCACATGACTCCCTCTCATAGGACCAAAAATGACCCACAGAGAACCGCAGCAGGGTAATTTAGCAAACAGGGAAAACAGGACCTGAGCCGTGGACAAGCGGGAGGCACAGGGTGAACGAGAACAGTGCCGGCTGAATGGTGGCTTGTGGCTACAGAATATTCGGCCGCCTACTCTGCCCTGTGCTGGCAGCTGGAGAAGTGAGGGGCAGGGCAGTCATCTGAGGACAGTTGAGTGTACAGGTAGCGAGGGAGACCTGTGGTCTAGCTGGTCCTAGGCTGTAGTCAGTGACCCTTGCAGCTTCTGTCTCATGGGCGTCATTAAGAGGCAGCAGCGGGCAGACCATCTCATGTCTCTGTCTCCAAACAGCTGAGGTGGCGCTGGGTGGGAGGGTCTGCACAGGGGGCGGCAGGTCCTAGTCGGTGTTGATGCACGTGACCATCAGCTGTGTGTGCTTTTCAGCGCCAGGCAGTGTGGCCATGGAAGCCAGCTCCGACGGCGAGGAGGATGCAGAAAGTACAGACAAGGTAACTGAGACAGTGATGAATGGCGGCATGAAGGAAACTCTCAGCCTCACTGTAGATGCCAAGACAGAAACTGCGGTCTTCAAAAGGTAACCAGGCTCGGTCATACTGGCAGCTTCAGGTTGTCGGGAGGGTGGTGGAGGAGAAGCCACAAATACTAATGTCTGTAATTTGGTTCCAGTGTGGATTCAGACATTAGCCTGACATCATTCTATTATTTCCATTAAATGTATTAAGTCTTAACAAAGAGATGGAGTTTGGCTCTCTCCGTGTCTGTGCCCTTCCCCTTTGAATAGTATTTTGAAGACTAAAGGTTGAGAAGACTGATGGGATTCAAAATACATGAGTTTAAAGAACTGACGACATACCTCTAGAAACAGGAATTGGATACAGGCAACAAAGCTGGGACCATCTAAACCATAAGTTTGGGTCTTACACAGATCATTTCCTCCAGATACAATGCAGCCAGCAGGATTCATGACAGAATGATAGCGTACAAAAACATATTTGGAAATTACCCTCACTTGTAAACTTGTGTGTCAAAAAAGGAATCATAATGCAAATTAAAAGCAAAGCTGAAAAACTAGTGAAAAAGGTTCTACCAAAACCCATAGACTGCAGCTAACTCGGTGCTCAGAGCTCTGGTCTCCACCTTACACAGACCCTTTCGTATCACAAGAATAACGCATCCCAGCTAGAGAAGCCAGCGCGAAACAAAGCATGAAAGGAGAGATGACTGTGGGCTGAGCTCACGTGTGGGTCTGTATGTAGATACTTTAAAGTTACGAGGTGGCAAACCGAATCTAGCAGTGTGGTTTTAACTCATGACCAAGGGTGTATCTCATGAATACAAGGATGTTACAGCATTTTGAAGATTACTGATGGTAATTAATAGATAAAAGGTTGGAAATCTTTTGGACTTTCAGTAGGTAAAAAAAACATTTGATAAAAATTAAAGCTATTTGTGACCATTTAACAAACTAGGAATAAGAAGCAGCTACTGATAAAAGTGTCCACTGAAAATCCACAGCAGACTCAATTCTTAACAGTGAAACATTATTTTGAAGAAATACACATTTTCAAAGACAAGACAGACAGTGAGCCCTGCAGTTACTGCCTCTCATCAGCACTGTGCTGCTGGTCTTAGCACAAGCAGCATAAAATAAAAGTAAATAAAAGGCGTACAGATTCCAAAGAAGTAAAATGGTTATTGTTTATTTGCAGGGTCAGCTCGGTCACTCAGTCGTGTCTGACTCTTTGCGACCCCATGGACTGCAGGTTATTTGTAGCTTATGACTTGCTATATAAAAATTCCAGTGGAACCTGTATGTAAACATTGAAATTGCCAGTAAAGTTTAGCAAGTTTATTGAATACACCCACAAGTCGATTGCATCTTAGAAGCCAGCACAAGATGTCCTAGATGTGCCCCTTCCCCTTTAAATGAAAAGTTAAACCTTGTCTGTATCTGAGACCGAAAGACCTAAATGCACAGGGGGAGACATCAGTACCGTGTTTCCTTGTTGTTTAATCACAGAATCTTGTCAGACTCTGTGACCCCAGGGACTGCAGTACACCAGGCTTCTCCGTTCGTCACTATTGCCCAGAGTTTGCTCAAACTCCTGTGTATTAAGTTGGTGATGCTATCCAACCATCTCATCCTCTGTTGACCCTTTCCCTTCCTGCCCTCAGTCTTTCCCAGCATCAGTGGCCAAAGTATTAGAGCTTCAGCATCAGTCCTTCCAATGAATATTCAGGGTTGGTTTCCTTTAGGATTGACCGATTTGATCTCCCTGCAGTGTAAGGGTCTCTCAAGAGTCTTCTCCAGCACTACAATTCAAAAGCATCAATTCTTTGGTGCTCAGCCTTCATTATGGTCCAACTCTCTTATCTGTACATGACTCCTGGAAAAACCATCGCTTTGACTGTATGGACCATTGCTGGTAAAGTGATGTCTCTGCTTTTTAATACGCTGTCTAGGTTTGTCATAGCTTTTGTCATAGCCAAGGAGCAAGCGTCTTTTAATTTCATGGCTACAGTTACCATCTGCAGTGATTTTGGAGCCCAGGAAAATAAAATCTGTCACTGTTTCCACTCTTTCCCCTTCTGTTTACCATGAAGTCATGGGACTGGATACCATGATCTTAGTTTTTTAATGTTGAGTTTTAAGCCAGCTTTTTCACTCTCCTGTTTCACTTTCTTCAAGAGGCACTTTAGTTCCTCTTCACTTTCTGTCATTAGGGTGGTATCATCTGCATATCTGAGGTTGTTTATATTTTTCCCGTCAGTCTTGCTTCCAGCTTGTGATTCATCCAGCCTGGCATTTCACTTGATGTACTCTGAATAGAAGTTAAATAAACAGGGTAACAGTGTATAGACTTGACATACTCCTTTCCCAATTTGGAACCAGTCTGTTGTTCCATGTCTTGTTCTAACTGTTGCTTCTTGACCCATATACAGGATTCTCAGGAGGCAGGTTAAGGTGGTCTGGTATTCCCATCTCTTTTAAGAAATTTCCACAGTTTGTTGTGATCCATGCAGTCAAAGGCTTTAGCATAGTCAATGAAGCAGAAGTAGATGTTTTTCTGGAATTCCCTTGCTTTCTCTGTGATCCAAAGAATCTTGACAATTTGATCTCTGGTTCCTCTGCCTTTTCTAAGTCCGTCTTGTACATCTGACAGTTCTCAGTTCATGTCTGATTACCTTGCTAACATGTGAAATGAGTGCAGTTGTACTGTAGTTTGAACATTCTTTGGCATTGCCCTTCTTTGGGATTGGAATGAAAATGAAAACTGACCTTTCCAGTCCTATGGACACTGGTGAGTTTTCCAAATTTGCTGGTGTATTGAGTGCAGCACTTGCACAGCATCATCTTTTAGAATTTGAAACAGCTTAGTTGGAATTCCATCACCTCCACCAGCTTTGTTCATGGAAATGCTTCCTAAGGCCTAGTTGACTTCATACTCTAGGATGTCTGGCTGGAGGTAAGTGACCACACCATCGTGGTTATCCGCGTTATTAAGACCTTTTATAGTTTGCTGATGACCATGTTTGCCAACAGGGCTTCCCAGGCGGCACTAGCGGTGAAGAACCTGCTGCCAGGGCAGGAGACACACGAGGTGTGGGTTCAGTCCCTGGGTCAAGAAAGCCCCCGGAGCAGGGCATGGCAACCCACTCCGGTTCTTGCCTAGATAATCTCACGGACAGAGGAGCCTAGTGGGCCACAGTCCGTAGGGTCGCAGAGAGTCAAGACACGACTGAAGTGACTTCACAGCACGTTCGCTAACTTTGGCATTGCTTCTCAATGGATTTCTCCTCAAAATCTCAATGGAGTTTTTTATGAAAGGGAGAAACTGATTGTAATTTTCAGAGAAGACCGAGGAGAGCCGTGAAGAGCAGGATCACTGTAAAGAGGAGAGTGAGGGCCTCACCATGGTAGCTGTCAGGGCTCACTGTTGCTAAGACGATGCCATGGCCGTGGTGCAGGGCTGTGCGAGCAGACCCTACACTGACGTGGTCAGGTGACAGTGAAGAGAGAAGGGACTGATAGATTGTAAATATCCGTGTAAGAGAACAAGTTAAACCTCTGTTCTAGGTATAGGTATGAAAGACAATCTTCTAAAAGACACAATAAAATGAAAGAAAAGACAAGTCATAACTAGCAAAGAAACACACAGGATATAGGAGGAACCTAATATCAAAGGAAGAGACAATAAATAACTTTTACAATTTGACAGAGGATACAAACAAGGCATTTGCAGAGGAAAAGTAGACTGACTCAGGGGCCAGGCTTATGTCAGTGGCGGTGATGACCCAGTGCTGCTCCTGCATGCTACATGTTAATCTATCAATTCCTAAGTTGTTACAGAAAATAGAAAAAGTGCCCAAACGGCCTGGACCTTTTTATGAAGCAGTGAAAACCTAATTCCAGAACCAGATGAAGATAATTACAGAAAATGATCAGCTTATGTCACTTACAGGCAAACTAAATGCAAAAATCCTATGTGAAATATCTGCTAACTGAACCTAATAGTATAAAAAAAAATTCATAATGATCGGTTTATCTCTGAACTGTAAAGATGGTTCAGCATCCTTAAGGTATACCAGAAATACTTCATAATGATCCGTTAGTTTATCCCTGAATTGTAAAGATGGTTCAACATTAGAAAATCTGTCTGGGTGATCTGGTGCATATTAACAGAATGAAGAAATCATTTGACATTTTTGATGAAGCGTTTGAGGAAAAAAAAAGTTGTATATGATTAAAACTGAAAGCACCATGGTTACCATCCCACTTTCCAGATGGGAACATGCAGTACTGGGATTAAGTGGCGTGGTCAGTCTCACGGTGGGTGGAAGAACACACAGTGTTCTGACCCGAGGGCGGTAAAGGGCTGCTTTTTCAAAACAAAACAAACTGCCTTTAAAAGCGTAAACCTCACGCAGAGAATAGGATTGGGTTACATCACAGTGAAGAATTTCTGGTTGATAAATTACTGTAGACAAAATTAAGAGGCAGATGGCAGATTAAGGGGGAAAAGCTTACAGTTCTAAATCAGCCAGAAATTAGCATTTAATATTCAAACCAGTAAGGAAAAGAATGAAAACCCATATCGGAAAATGGGCAAAAAATAGCAACAGGCAGTTTATAGACAAGGAAACCCAAAGGGGCAAAAAGAAGGAAAACTCAGATTCTGAGAACTCACACACATCTTACTAGAGCAGCAGGAGGGGAACGATGGGGAGCGTGAGTGTCGGTGGGTGTGGGGCCGCAGGAGCCCCAAGGCCCTGCTCGTGGTGGATGCTGACCGGGGCAGTCATTCTCGGGGGCAGTGGGGGCTTCCTTGTAGTTGGAAAGATGACTGTTTTCCAGTCCTGGGTGTGAAGCCTGAGAGGGGCCCGAGTGGGTCCCCTGGGCCGGAGGCAGGCAGTGGGCGACCGTGTGGCTTTGTGTGTCCAGGCTCTGGTCTCTGCGAGGTGCGCTGTGCGACGGGAGGTGGGTGCCTCGGGGTGCTGTGCTCCAGTTAGCAGGGCAGGCAGAGCTCCCAGCTATGCTGGGACCGTCCCGAGTGCAGGGAGGGTGCGATTCACGGCCAGTCACGGGTCTCAGAATCCACATGGGTAAAATGACTGTACATTTTACAACAATGAAGGTAACAGGCATGGAACACATCAGCATAGCTGTGTTGAGCAGGGAATGGAGAGTAGGGATGAATTAGGAGGAGGAATGGGCTAGACTTCAGGTCCCTTCCCATAAATGTATTGCCCCAAGCCATCTGAAAGCCACTCAGAAGTCATCCTAAAATGAGGTTTCTCACAAGCAGATTGAAGATAGGACCCAGCACTAAGGATGGTGGGACCTGTAGCTGCCCTCAAGCTCCGTTTAGTGCTGTCTTGAATTGTGTCACCAAAAAAAAAACAGGAAATCCAGACAGAATAGGCAAAAGTCTTAAGTTTCTAGTCCCCAGACAGTGGAGACACCAGGAGCGTTGAAGAGGAAACCATCCTTTGGTGTTTCATGTCCCCAAGCCCTCTGACCCCTTAAGGCTCGGTTTGCCCCACTCCTGGCCGCTGTTCCCGCTCTCTCCCGCCACAGGTTTGTCCTTCTCAGGCCTTGTCAGAGATGGCTCGAGAAGCTGGTCCTGGCTCAGCTGCATGGCCTCCTGCTTCCGGGACCTCAGCCAGCAAGCCGATGGGGGGCTTGGCCCTGGGCGCAAAACCTTTAACTGAAGACTCGTTCCTTCAAACAGGTTCATTTGACACCTTCTCCGAGCCTGCAGTTTTGCTTATATGCAGTCGTGGACGTAGTATTCCCCCAAATACCTCATTTTAGGAGTATTCTGAAAGTCTTGTCCATTTCTTTTTCTGTTTTGCACCCTTGGCCTCAGAGTGTTGAGATCCTACCGGTATGTACAGTGCCGCGGGGCTGTTCTTTACCAGACACCAACCGCATCACATCGTCCCTCTCTCAGCTCCCACGTGTGTGGTCCTCCCCTTCCGTGGTCTCCCCGGCGTGTCTGTGGCCCCTGCGCCCCCTCCCCGAGCATGCTTAGCCCCGGGGCTTGGCTCCACGGCCACCATGACTTAAGAGCCATCGCATGCGTCCTCATCCTCTGCCTGCTGGTGCCACCTTGGCCTCTCACGCTGCCTGTCGCCCTCTTTATGCAGTGAGGAAGGAAAACTGTCTACCTCTCAAGATGCTGCTTGTAAGGACGTGGAGGAGAGCCCGGAGACGGCGGAGGGCAAGTCTGTGGCCCCCCTGCCCCCCAGCAGCAGCCCAGAGCAGAGGTGAGTGCCTGCTTCCTGCCGGCCGTCTCAGCCCTGCCCCGCTTTGTCTCCTGGGAGCCGGGAGGGGCGCGGGCCTGGGGCTGAGGGCCGTTACAGCTGTCCTCGGCTCACCGGTGACTGCTCAGCACAGTGGTGTTCCTCAGTCCTGGATGGCAGCCAGGTGACTGAGCTGAGAACTCACGTGTCACAGCGCGCCTCCTAGCCCAGAAGCTGAAAACCGTCTGCTGCTTGGAGGTAGTGTCACTGGTTCTCTGAGAAGTTGTTGGGGGTGGAAGGGCCTCTCATTCTGGCATACCCCCTCCTGTTTTTCTCAAAGGGGCACCAAGTTGGGGCTGATACTGAGCCCCTCCAGGATTGGGTTCCCTCTGTCCTGCAGTCACCCAGCTACCAAGACAAGCGGCTCCTGTGCCCACTTGTGCAGATGTGTCCACGTGACACTCAGGTGGCTTCCCAGAGTGCAGCTCCCTGTGTGTAAGCTCAGTGTTCTGAACTCTTAATGTGAGTCCCTCTTTGGTTTTATTTTTGCAAAATACGTATCTTGTCCAAATGAAGTATGAAGCTCCTCCCTGCAGAGTCAAGGGATTTGCAGTATAATGTTCCCTCTCTAGTGGCCTTAAGCTTAGCCTGAGCCAGTGGTCTGGAGGCACAGGCCAAGCCCCAGCCTCCGCCGGTCCCCGAGGGCCACCGTAGGCCCCACAAGCCAGGACAGCCTCCTGCTGCATCAGAACTTGCCTTGGACCACACAGACCTCTGCTCAGCCCTGCACAGAGGGAACTTTTTTGATTGAATATATCCAATATATATTGAATATATCCTATGTATATATATATATATAGAATCAAAAATATATCCTTTTTTGATTGTAGATTCCTTCCATAAGGAATAGAGGAACCTTAGGAAGCCTTTTCAGGGACGTGCTTTCTGCTCACCTGACCCCCCAAAATCCAGGTGTTTTAGGGGTAGTATAACCAGTGGTTACCAACAGGGGGCACTCTCGGTTCACAAGTCCGTAAACCTCTTGTTCCTTGTGTAGCAAACCCAGCTTTTCTTTCTCTTGAGGAAATTACTGTTTGAATGAGGGCTTTGCTTTTGCAATTAATTACTTTGTATAAACTGAGTCCGTTATAAGAACTACTTGTACCTGTTGGCTCTAGTGGAGGATTTGGGAGGAAGAATCGAGGGGCCCTCTAGCTGTGGGGGTCCAGCCTGAGCTGTGCTGCTCAGGGACTAGGTAAGTCATTTTTTGCCTGGAGTTTTTTCCTTTGTTTTTCCAGAGGTCCTCGTAGATCTGACTTCCAATCAGTTATCACCATCTCCGCACTGTCTGCCTGTAAATTTCCTTTATGTTGTGCGCTGCCTACAACCTAGCTAACCCGCCTGCTCTGGAGTCGTGGCTCCTGGGTCTGCTTTCTCTGATGCGAGTGAGGCAGGCCTGTGGGAGCAGTTACTGGGCTCTGAAGTGCAGGGTGTCTGTCCCAGGGGAAACCTGCGTGTTCTTCTCCTAGCCTGGAGACATCTCCCAACCTGCAGGCCTCAGGTGGCGGAGGAGCAGGAAGGGAGGGAGGGGGGCGTCACACACTGGGAAGCGGTTTGGTCCTGGTGATAGACCCACAGAGAACACGGGGGCGTGAAGACTGCCTGCCGCCGGGTGAAGGACTAGAAGGGGTGCTCTGGGAAGCGGACTCCTGACCACAGGGACAGAGGCAGGCTTGCTGATGCAGCACGCCGCATTCCGAGAGCAGCGTATGTAAAGCGGTGCTGAAGATGGAGACAGCTGCTTGGGACTTAAGTGTGCAGTCTTACCCTCGGGGGTCCATCTACCAAACACGAGGCTTTAGGTGCACTGTTGACTTAAAGATGTCTGTTGCCACAAAACGTTATCTTTCAGTGTTGATCAAGTGTGTGTGGTATTGTGCCATTAGTGTGTAGATAGGCATTTTCATACGTTGTAGTCCTACTAATCTCTATGGAGACTTACCGTCTCCCTTTTACAGGGGGTAAAAATAAGCTGGGAGAGGTCGAGAAATGTACTGAAGATCACACAGCTCGCGGGTGGTGAAGGCAGGGCCTGTGTCTCTGTGGCGTAATGAGACAGCGTCCAGTGTGGGTCACATCTGCCGTGTGTGTGGAGCTGACTTCACGGGTCTCTGTTGGGACTGACGGGCTGGGGCGTGGACGCCGGGTCAGGAGGCCTCGTGCTGCCCGCCATCAGCACTGTTTCCTTTCCGGGGTCTTCTCTGGAAAGTGTTGGGAGCACCGCGAAGGGTCTCCTACGTGCTCCAGTTGTGTTTTTGGCAGGAACATCCTGGGTACCCTGTCATCTCACACACACACACACACACATACACACAGCAGCGTTACCCTGATACACCTACACAGCTTTACCCTGAGACAGACAGACAGACAGACACACACACACACACACACACACCCCAGCGTTACCCTGACACACACATACACACCAGCATTACCCTGACACACCCACACAGCTTTACCCTGACACACACACACACCAGCGTTAGCCTGACACACACACCAGCGTTACCCTGACACACACACCAGCGTTACCCTGACACACACACCAGCATTACCCTGACACACACACACACACACACACCCCAGCGTTACCCTGACCTTTGCTTCATGGGAATACGTGTTACAGGGCACACCTTTGTTCTCAAAGTTGGTCCTTTTAAGACAGACTTTTCTCTTGTTTCCCCTCACCCCTGCCCTACCTCTTCTCTGAGTAGCAGAATCCTGCTTTTCCAAGTGAAATTTCATGTGGATGGCAGTGTATGGAACATGAAAAGCTGTGCTGAAGGAGGGGTGATCAGATACCTACTGAAGGCTCAGGGAACAGTGGCTGCAGACCGCTGGCCCTTCTGTCCCCGTGCTTCCGGCGGCAAGGCGGGGAGGGTCTCCCAGCACCTGCTGCTCTGTAGCCCTTGTCAACCCCAGCCAAAGCTTAGAGCTGTGCGGTTCGTTTCTGGAGCTTTAGGAGCGTTCACTTAAGAAGCGTTTCGTGGGGTGACTCCTGAGTGCAGGCTTTGTTCTAGGCCCGCCTGAACAGTGTTCTGATGGATGTCGTCCACCCCCTCCAGCGGGGCGGCACGGCGTTGGTCTCTCTGGGAGTCCTGAGGCCGTCTCTCGCCCCCCTGCAGGACTGAGCAGCCGAGCGTGCCGGGCGACGCGGCGGTCAATGGCCCCGTATGATGAGGAGCCCCCCATGCTGCTGACCGAGGGCTGCGGGCGCCACGCGGGCGGGGCTCCGGGCTGCGTGGGGAGCCCGCCGGGCCACCGCCGCTGCACTCACTCTGCAAGGGATCAGGACCAGCAAGCTTTCTATTCTAGTCTAAGACGCTGTACAGAGAAACCCAGACGTGTACAAATGTTGCACATTGACAAATACCAAGAATTTTTGCGTATGTTTATATTGTATTGTTCTAAATAATGGGTAGCCTGTGAAATAAGATCTTGCCACCCATGTAATAATAGTAGTAATACTATAGTTAAAATGGCTGTAAGAATAGTTTTATAAAAGTGAATACACAGATCTATTGTATTTGAAACATAACTATTTGACAATTATTAGTGTGACCAAAGTATTAGGCAGTTTTCATACATTTTTCACCTTGTACAAAATTCTGAATTCATTTTTCTTCCAGGTTGACAAGGAGTTGTAGGATTGAAATGCCCTCTAAGTGTTATTTTGGTTGTTCTAACTTACAAAAGTGATTTTGAATAAGAAATATTTGGTGTTCTTTTTATAACCAGTTTTTAATTGGTAACTGTTTTCTGTATTGTTTAAAAACGGATCAAAAAATGTAAGTCTATTGGTAGAGATTAAGTATTTATTGCTACAACTTAGTTGATAAATTGTGTTATTGTAAAGCCATATGTTCTGTTAAAGTCTTGTTTGCTTGAACTGTTTATCCCTACAGGTGAAACACTAGAATATTTGGAGTGTACATGGCTTGTGGTTTGGGTTTTTTTTTTTTTGTTTTATGTTTTGTTTTGGTTGTTCATCTGCCTTTTAACCCATTCACCAAAATTTACCTTGTTAATAACAAGCATCACCAATGAACATTTCAGAGCAATCTGCATCTGTAACATACCTGAATCGTATTAGGCAAGTCAGTGGGGAAATGCTCGTGCTGCTAATGGAATTAGAGTGCGTTCATTTTACAGGCTCGTCTTTTTAAACTAGAAATCAGAGTCCAGCACCTCAGCATGTTCATTGTTTTACTGTACCTTGTGAGGTTTTCACTCGTAAATTCTAAACCAGTGTATTTTTTTTTAGAACTGGTTTGTGTACATATATAGTGATTATGGATACTAATTCAGTGTAATTTATAATTTTCTATGTCGATATAAAAATACATCACAGCCTTCTCAAACAGCTGAAGCAATATATCGCATATTGCCATACCGTCTGGTGAAAGGGTTAGATTACTTCACCTCTTGCACTTTTAGATGCGAATCAGTTTTTCATTCTGTAATAGAAAATTATTCACGTATTTTTACATCATTTGTTTTTCCTGACCAGTATTTAAAACCAAAAGGATATTCTGAAAAATGGCCAACGATTTTTTTAGAAATAGCATCCCAAGCAGCGTGCCTAAACATTACATTGCATATGGAAATAAAAAAAATCAAATGTCTAATGCCTTATTTCTGGTTTACTTTTCCACTGTAAATGGTGTGGAGGCCCTTGGTGAGGTTTCCGGAGGCAGACTAGCCCCCAAGGACAGTGGGGCCAGCCGCGTGCCCTGGGACAGTCAGTGGGGCTGCCACGCTGGCCTCTGCACCAACTCAGGGACCCTTTCTGTCGGGAGCTCCTCTCAGAAGACACTGTCCTCGAGCACGCTCCCCTGGACCCTCAACGCCGCCAGAGGACAGGCCTCCCCTCGCTGGTCTCAAGGGTGCTGACCGACGCGGCCCGACCTTGGGGACTGCCGGCGGCCGGCGAGCCCTGGTCTGGCCTGGTGGAGAGCTCTGCAGGGGCCGCCTGGCTCCAGGGCTGCACGCACAGTCCCGCACCCTCTGGATCTCCTCGGCCTCTGCACCTTCCCAAGGTAAACCCGGCATCTTGTTCATCCCACCCGCTGCTGATGGAAGGGCCCTTGGGGCTTCTCCTTGGGGTGTGTCCTGCTCATCTCGCCTGGCAGGGAAGGGACACGGGTGGGCAGTGCAGAGTCTGTTGAGAGTGGGAGTCTGCCTGCCCCAGGGATTGGAGCGAGTACATGCTCATTGAGTTTCTACTTTAATTTTTGTGGGTTGGCCCTACTGAATGCAAGACTACAGATGTCTATAATACCAGACCTGTATTTAAAAAAAGAAAAAAAAAACGACAAAATAAAGCCTGGTTCTTTGTTTCCAGAAGTCTTCTCTGTACCTTGCTTGGGCTCTAGTAACCAGACAGGGTTTGGGGCCGTGAGAGCGCACCACCGGATTCTGAGGGGTCAGGCTCCCTGGCACGTGATCCTGGGCTGGCGAGAAGGAGCCATGCTGGGTGATGAGCTGCACGCGCCCTGCCCCCACGGCGAGAGCAGTCGGTGCCGACGGCGGGAGCACCACGAGCCCGAGTCTTCCCTGCTGTGCATGTCCTCCGTGTTTAGCGCCTCCTCAGCCTGGGGCTCTGGCATCTAGACCCAGCAGTAACTTGGAGGTGAAACTTCTCAGTTGTTCCACAACGCTGCTGCCACGGCACAGCTGCTCGCTGTCCCTGTTTCCCCATCTGTTTGCATGAGAAAGTGTTCCCCTGGTTGGTACCCGTCCCCCAGAGCCAGCTGGTCACCAGGCCCCTGTGTTAGTCTGGACACACACCTCTACGTACCTGGACGCCGCAGGACCTGCCAGGCTCTCAGAGCCAGGGCACCAAGGGCACCGGGGCCAGCTGGCACTGACATACTCACAAGTCACTCCACCCACACAGGATGGAGAACTTTTCTGTCTCAGCTGCTTTTTCCGTCACATGGGAAAACCACAGCAACGAGTTCATGGATGTAAAACAATGAAGTGTTAGTATGAACGCCCTGCTCGCTTCTCCAGCTGCTAATGTCACCTACTGGCCTTTGCAAATCTTGGCTTCGAGCCTGGGTTTGAGCTGATTACAGCCTGCACCTCCGGAGAACTCAGGTGCCTTCACTCCAGAAAGATGAATTTAATAATTTTTTTGCCTCAGGGTCAGCTACCTCTCACGTACCAGCTCTGGCACAACACCTGTGTTCAGTTTTGTCGGGACAGAGCCACGCCCCTTGCTTTGTCCACTGTCTGCTGCTCCTGGACCCCGGGGACAGGCCAGGAGTCGAGTTGCTTGCCTCACTCCACAGCCAGCCTTTCCTTTGATTCAGTTTCTTTGTCTGCTTCCTGTTCCTGTCCTTACTGATGCCTTTCCTGCTGAGCCCTTCATTTCAGTGGTCAGTGTCTGGGCTTTGCCCTCACCATCTCTACCAGTCTTGCATCGCTTACCTAGTGAACAGCACGAAGTGCTGCCTTTGAATTTATTCCCTGAGATGGCTTGTATGTGCTTGAAGAGGAGGGCCACTCAGCTGACGGTGTTTCATACCATATGACATAAGATGTTGGGTGGTTCTGTTTTTATTTCTCCTGTACGGTTCTCCGCTTGTTAACCGAAACTGAGATCTTCAAGCACTGTCCTAAAAGCTTTATGTGCATTAACTTTCCTTCACAGCAGTTTTATGAGATGGATGGCTGTCCTCATTTCACATGTGCATGAGAGGGTCACAGATGTTAGTTTTGTGAAGGTTAACTTTCCAGTATTTAAAGAACAGTGCTCAGTGTGGAAATGCTCAGCTAATATCAGCTGCCAATGTCAGTAACTGTTGGTTACTATGGTACACTACCAATCAGATCCTTATGGTGGTTATTTTTTTCTTAGAATTTGTCAGTTTGGTGTCAGAGTAGAGCAGTGAGTGGAGACTGTCAAACATTGTTTGGTGGCCGGTAGAACAGTAGAAATGTTACAGGTGTTGCAGTAGGCAAAGCCAGGTGGTGAACAAAACAGTCTGACCGCGGACCAGTGTGTGTATGAGAATCACACTTGGCGGGGTTGCAGGAGCAGTGGCTTCTGAGGGGCGCATGCTTGCTCCTGGCAGCCCCAGCTGGCTGCTCTCGTGATCACTGGCATTGTGTAGTTGCAACAGAGGCCATGTGGCCTGCAGACCCCAACATGTTTATTCTCTGGCGTTTATAGAGAAAGCTTGCTGGCCCCTGAAATAGGTCTGTGAAATGGAATAGAAGCCAGGAGTAGACTCACAGGTACATGGTGAGTTAATTTTCAACAACATTGCCAAGGCAGTTACACAGGGAAAGGAAAGTCTTTTCAGCTGGCAGCTGGCTATCTGTATGGAAAGAAATTAACCTTGAATCCTCTCAAACACCATATACAAAAATTAATACATAGGACTGACGGGGGGACTCCCTGGTGGTACAGTGGTTAGGACTTAGCACTTTCACTGCTGAGGGCCCGAGTTCAGTCCCTGGTCAGGGAATTGCGATTCCCCAAGCCACGTGTCTGCCACAGCTCCCCCCCCCCCCCAAAAAAAAAAACAGAACAAAATAGGCGATTGATCTAAAAACATAAGTATCTACATAAGCTTCTAGAAGAAAACAATAATTAGCTTTGCAATGGGCAAAGAATTCTTAGGACACAAATCACAAGGGAAAAGAAATGAGGCTGCCGTCAAAATGAAATTTTTCTGCTCTTCACAATGAACAGTTTAGACTGTGGACAGCCAGGACAGAGTAACCTCTGTGAGTCTGACAGAGGACTCCCATCCAGGAAATAGAAAAATGCAGCTGAAACAATGTGGTGAAGTGGAACCAATGGGAAAGGGATGAGCACATCACCGAGGAGTCACACGAGTGACCAATAAGAACATGAGCGGTTGTGTCGAGTCACCAGTCACTAGGGAATGCAGGTTAAAATCACAAGTAGCTACCCTTTTCCCCCTGGTAGAATGGCTAAAATTAAGACCAACATTACCAAATACTGATGAAAATGTGGAGCCAGTCGTTCATAATAACAAAAAACATGTCCAACAGTGGGAAAATCAGTAAGCAGATTATAGTATGTGAGGTCACAGCTGTTCATGGAGGTCCATGCAGGTGGGAGGCTGCGGACAGCAGCTGGGTGGGCTCCTGCTAAGTTGTTTCAGTAGTGTCCAACTCTGTGTGCCTTATGGACTGTAGCCCCCCCACCAGGCTCCTCTGTCCATGGGATTCTCCAGGCAAGAATACTGGTGGGGGGAGTAGGGGTTTGCCATGCTCTCCTCCAGGGGACCTTCCTGGACAGCAGCTGGATGAACTCACTCATAAAACAAGTGGGAAAAGGGAGCCAACCTCTGTCTGGTGCTGCAGCTTCCCTGGAGCAGCTGGGACCTCATCCTGGATCAGCCTGCCCCACAGTGGGCGACTCCATCCAGAATATTCTAGGGTCCCCTATACAGAGCAGGCACTTGGCACTATCACAGGAGATGGTTTGAGGCTGGACAGACTGTCATAAAGCCATTAGACAAAAACAGTGAACTCGGAGAAAAGAAAGAATCATGCCACCTCCGAAGAGCTTAGAAGCTGAAATTCCAAGATTGACGTACAGAATTCTAATGTTAACAAGAAATCATCCACTTCCATAACTAGGATCCACTTCAGGTGAAACTGATTTTATCAAACAGTCTCATAAAGACTATATTGTCATCCTGTTTATTTAACTTCTATGCAGAGTACATTATGCAAAATGCCAGCCCGTATGAATCACAAGCTGGAATCAAGACTGCTGGGAGAAATATCAATGACCTCAGATATGCAGAGGATACTGCGCTAATGGCAGAAAGCAAAAGAGCCTCTTGATGGAAGTGAAAGACTGAAAAAGCTGGCTTAGAACTCAACATTCAGAAAACTAAGATCATGGCATCTGGTCCTATCACTTCATGGCAAATAGACGGGGAATTGATGGAAACAGACAGACTTTATTTTCTTGGGCTCCAAAACCACTGTGGATGGTGACTGCAGCCATGAAATTAAAAGAGGCTCCTCAGAAGAAAAGCTATGACAAACCTAGACAGCGTACTGAAAAGCAGAGACATCACTTTGCGGACAGGGATCCATATAGTGAAAGCTTTGGTTTTTCCATTGGTCACATACAGGTATGAGAGTTGGACCGTAAAGAAGGCTGAGCTCCAAAGAATTGATGTTTTTGAACTGTGGTGCTGGAGAAGACTCTTTGAGAGTTCTTGGACTACAAAGAGATCAAACCAAAATCAATCCTGAATATTCACTGGAAGGACTGATGCTGAGGCTCCAATACTTTAACCACCTAGGTGAAGAGCCAACTCATTGGAAAAGACCCTGATGCTGGAAAAGATTGAGGGCAGGAGGAGAAGGGGGGCAACAGAGGGATGGTCGGATGGCATCACCTACTCAGTGGACATGAGTTTCAGCAAACTCTGGGAGACGGTAAAGGACAGGAAAGCCTGGCATGCTGCCCATCCATGGGGTCATAAAAAATTGGACACAGCTGAGCGAACGAACAACAACATCAGACTAAAGTAAGGATGTTTAGGAGGCTCAAGGAGAGAAACAAAGATACACAGAATGAAGATGTTCCTCCCCACCCAAAGAAAATTATTGTAAACAAAACATCTAGAAGAAGAGAGGAAAACCAATCAGAAATCTTGTAAATGAAAAACACAGCCAGTAACATTTTTTTAAAAGTCAGTAGACAAAATCATCTGTGAACATAAGTAGAGGGCTGACAGGTTAGAAGATAGTTCTGAGACCTTAGGCCAGAACCTTGCATGCTTGCAGGGCTTGGCGGATTGGTCGAGGCTGTAGCATGGTCTGAGGAGAGTTGCAGAAGATTGTGGAGAAGCAATGTTTGAACAAATACTAGCTGGTTATTTTCCAGAATTAGAAAAGACATTCTTAGATGGAAGTTGTATTTGGAATTCTAAGCAGGATAAAGAATAATCCCTTAGCACTTGCTCAATTGATTTGAAAGAGTATGCACGGGGTATCCTTGAGACAAAAGAGCATTTTCTGGTAAGTAAATGAAATTTGTTGGTCTCATTAAAGAACAAATGGATGACCAGAGGAAAACAGGTCTGTGGTGATTATGTAGTTGTGGGAGCATGGAGGCGGGGGAAGCACACAGGAATATACACCAGATGGGATGTACCTTGTTAATAGAATGAAGAATAAAAACCATACAATCTCAACAAATGCATAAAAAAGCATTTGACAGAATTCAACATCCTTTGGTAATAAGAAAACTCTCAGCAAATTGAGTATAGAAGGAACATACCACAACATAATCAAGACTGTATATGACAAGATAAGTGATTCCATTTCCTTCCAACAGTTATCATTCAGTCGCCCAGTCGTGTCTGACTCTGCGACCTCATGGACTGCAGCATGCCAGGTCTCTCTGTCCTTCACCATCTCCCGGAGTTTGCCCAAGCTCATGTCCATTGCATCAGTGATGCCATCCAGCCGTCTCATCCTCTGAGGCCCTCTTCTCCTGCCCTCGATCTTTCCCAGCATCAGGGGCTATTCCAATGAGTCAGCTGTTCACATCAGATGACCAAAATACTGGAGCTTCAGCTTTAGCATCGGTCCTTCCAGTGAATATTCAGGGTTGATTTCCCTTAAGATTGACTGGTTTGATACTTCTGATAAATACCCAGAATTGGGATTACTGAATCATATGGTCGTTCTATTTTTAATTTTTTGAGGAAACTGCATACAGTTTTCCAAAATGGCTGCACCGATTTACATTAACTGTACAAGGGTTCCCCTTTCTCCACATTTTCACCAGTATTTGATAATGGCCTTTTTAACAGGTATGAGGTGCTATCTCATTGTAGTTTTGGTTTACATATCCCTGATGATTATCGATGCTGAGCTCCTTGCCATGCTCCTGTTGGCCATTTGTATGCCTTTGTAAAAATGTATATTCAGGTTCTTTGCCCCCTTTTTAATTGGATTATTTGTGAATTTTGCTTTTGAGTTTATGGGGCTTCCCAGGTGGTACTAGAGGTAAAGAATCCTTCTGACAGTGCAGGAGATTTCAAGTTTGATCCCTGGGTTGGGAAGATCCCCTGGAGAAGGGAATGCAACCCACTCCAGTATTCTTGCCTGGGGAGTCTCATGGACAGAGGAGTCTGGCAGCCTTCTGTCCATGGGGTCGAAAAGAGTCAGACACGACTGAAGTGACATAATCTGCATGCATGCATGTATGAGTTCCTTATATTTTTTGTAGATTAATCCTTTGTCAGATATATGGCTCACAAATATTAATATGTTTTTTCCCTTTGTAGGTTGCCTCTTCATTTTATCATTTGTTTCTTTTGCTGGGCAGAACCTTTTAGTTTGATGTAGTTCTGCTTGTTTACTTTTGCTGTCAAAATAAACAATATGATTTTGGTGTCACATCCAAAAAATATTACCAAAACCAGTGTCAAGGAACCTTGTCTCCATGTTTTCTTCTAGGAGTTTTTATTGTCAGGTCTTCCATTTCAAGTTAATTTTGCAAGTGGTGCAAGACAGGAGTCTGACGTCATTATTTTGCACACTTCTGTTTTCTTTCATCACCTTGCCTGCGTCGTTCCTTTATCTAAGGAGCACGTAGTGCTGTTTCTCTCAATGTAATATGTTGTTTTTCTTTCTTGCAACTTTCAAGGTGTCCTCTTTGGCTTTGGCTTTTAGCAGTTTGTTATGATGTGCCAAGGTTTGAGAAACTGGGGGTGATTATTTCTTCCTGTATCTTTTCTGCCTTTCTCTTCCCTTTCATGCCCTCTCCGGCTTTCCTCTCCTGGGATTCCAGTTACATGTGTGTTAGACTGCTTCATGTTCCACAGAGCTCTCAGGCTGTCCCTTTGCCCTCGGTCTTCTTCCTCTTTGCTTTTTTGGTTAATTTCTATTGACCTATCTTCAAGTTCACAAGTTCTTTCTTCTACCATCTCCTTTTTGAGCCTATCTAGTGAACTTTGCATTTATGTTATTTTACTTTTGGACTCTAGAATTTTCATTTGATTCTTTTTTGGAGTTCTCTTTTCTCTGTTGAGATCCCCATCTGTTTCCTCTTTAAGACTATGTTTTTCTTCAGCTATTTGATCATTTGAAATTTAATTCCTTGAACATATTTATAATAGCTGTTTCAAAGCCTTTCTGCTAAATCTAACCTCTGGGTCCACTTGGGGTCAGTTTCTGTTGACTGCCTTCTTCCTGAATTTGAATCACAAATTCTTGTTGCTTCATGTGTCTAGTTATTTTGTGTTGCTAATTGGACAGCATAGGTAGTATTTTGCAGCCACTTTGGATTCTGTTATGTTCTTCTCAAGATTGTTGGGAGTTAACTTGACAGATCTGAAACTGTAAAGTCTGTCTCCTCCATGGTGTGTAGCAGCCGGCATTTCTGCTCAGCTTTTTAGCTTCCAGCTGTAGCCTTTGTGGCTTGCCCTCTGTGTCTGCATACTTAACGGAATTTATACTCAGATTTGGAGGCTCAGCCCTTCTGTAGCTTCCTTGTCTGGGAACGTGACACACAATTTTCCAGCATGTCTGCCAGTCCCCACTCTATCCTATGACACTTCAAGCCAGTAAGGCTTCAGCTTTCTTCCGCTAAGTTCTGTGTGTAGAGAGAAGACTCGTGAATATCACCCGGAGCGGTTGTCTTTTAAGGGTAGATGCCTCTCTCATACCTGTCTGCTTTTTTACCGAGGTCCCTTAGAGCTCTGCTGTGCGTGTGTGGTTTGGTGGTTATCTAGGGATCTGGGCAGAGTGTTGTTTTGTGGGTGGGGCTCACCATGCGGCTTGTGGGATGTCAGTCCCCACCAGGAATTGAACCCAGACCATAGAAGTGAAAACGCCAACCACTAGGTCACCAGGGAATTCCCCTGGGCAGAGTTTATACTCAGATTCTGGGTCTCATTCCCTTCTGCTTCCAGGATTTCTCCCGTTTCCAGCTTCTCTGTCACCCTGAGCTGGAAGATTGTGACTTTCCACTGCCGTGACTGTGGAACATACCGCATTGAGGGGCTGGCCTTTTATGCCTTTTCAGTCACTGACCGTAGCCACCCCTGGGCAGGATGCAGAAACGTGATTTCCATCCGCTGAGGGCATGTCTCCAGACAAGGGGCCGTCCTGAGAGGTTCACCACCAACATCCACAGCAGCAACCGTCCCCAGCCTGGTAAAGTGGATCCGAGGGGCACCAACAGCAAGTCACCCCTGGGTATCCCCTCGTCCTCCTTTTTGCTCATATCCTGACATTCTCTTTCTGAACTCAGGGGAAGCCCCAGATTTCTCTCTGAGACACCACCCCCACCATGATTCCAGGCCCCTAAGACACCACCATGGAAGGCTTGCTCAGGGATCTGTCTTCCTGGTCAGACGCCTCTGTCCCAGGAACTGTCAACAGTATCCTGCCTCAGGGATGAAATCACACGCTGGCTTCTGTTTCATATGATCCGCTCAGACGCTGCCCTGCCCCTCGGAGCTTCCGCCACGCCAGGGTGGATGGAGAGGTGATGCCCGCAGAGCAAACACTCAGAGGTTTCCTTGAGGGAAATTTTATTCTATTTTTTGGCCATACTGCGCATCATAAGGGATCTTAGTTCTCCAATCTGAGATGGAACCCATGCCCTCGGCAGTGGAAGCGTGGCATCCACTGCCACCCTCCCAGTACAGGGGGCCTAGGTTCAGTCCCTCATCAGGAAATGACCCCACGTGCCACAATGAAGACTTTACATGTCACCAAGATCAAAGATCAAAGATTCCAAGGGCCAGAACTAAGGCCTGCACAGGCAAATAAATACATGATTTAAAAAACAGCCTATGGATTTTAGGGCCTTTCTTCTTTTATTTATCTAACAGGGAGTGGCATGATTTTGCAGAGAAAGTAACAGTTTGTGTAGACTGGATTGAAAGGCGAAATCTTTCCCCTCTGACTACAGCGTCAATAGTGGCTCAGATGGTAGAGTCTGCCCTCAGCGCAGGAATCCTGGGTTCGATCCCTGGGTCAGGAAGATCACCTGGAGGAGGGAAGGGCTATCCACTCCAGTATTCTTGCATGGAAAATTCCATGGACAGAGGAGCCTGGTGGGCCCCAGTCCACAGGGTCGCGAAGAATTGGACACAACTGAACGACTAACACATTCATCTAACGGAGTGACATGATTTTGCAGAGAAAATAACAGAACAGTTTGTGTAGACTGGACTGAAAGGCGAAAACCACTAGGAAACAACTAATAAAGTCTTTTCCCTCTGATGACAGCTGCAATGCAAGGTCATTACAGAAATTCCAAACGTAGACGCACAAAGGAGAGCAAGCCACCTGCAGTTTCATCACCCGGCCTTACACGTTCCTTACCTTTTAAAGTGTCTAAAAATAGGAAAAGGAGTATGTCAAGGCTGTATATTGTCACCCTGTTTATTTAACTTATATGCAGAGTACATCATGATAAACGCTGGACTGGAAGAAGTACAAGCTGGAATCAAGATCGCCGGGAGAAATATCAATAACCTCAGATATGCAGATGACACCACCCTTATGGCAGAAAGTGAAGAGGAACTAAAAAGCCTCTTGATGAAAGTGGAGAGTGAAAAAATTGGCTTAAAGCTCAACATTCAGAAAACGAAGATCATGGCATCCGGTCCCATCACTTCATGGGAAATAGATGGGGAAACAGTGGAAACAGTGTCAGACTTTATTTTTCTGGGCTCCAAAATCACTGCAGATGGTGACTGCAGCCATAAAAGACGCTTACTCCTTGGAAGGAAAGTTATGACCAACCTAGATAGCATATTCAAAAGCAGAGACATTACTTTGCCAACAAAGAGAAAATAATGGAACAGTTTGTGTAGAGTGGACTGAAAGGCGAAAGCCACTATGAAATAACTAATAAAGTCAAGGCTATGGTTTTTCCTGTGGTCATGTATGGATGTGAGAGTTGGACTGTGAAGAAGGCTGAGCGCTGAAGAATTGATGCTTTTGAACTGTGGTGTTGGAGAAGACTCTTGAGAGTCCCTTGGACTGCAAGGAGATCCAACCAGTCCATTCTGAAGGAGATCAGCCCTGGGATTTCTTTGGAAGGAATGATGCTAAAGCTGAAACTCCAGTACTTTGGCCACCTCATGCGAAGAGTTGACTCATTGGAAAGGACTCATGCTGGGAGGGATTGGGGGCAGGAGGAGAAGGGGACGACAGAGGATGAGATGGCTGGATGGCATCACTGACTCGATGGACGTGAGTCTGAGTGAACTCTGGGAGTTGGTGGTGGACAGGGAGGCCTGGCGTGCTGCGATTCACGGGGTCGCAAAGAGTCGGACACGACTGAGCGACTGATCTGATCTGATCTGATCATGCTCATTTGCTTCACGGCCTTGTCTATCATCTGTTCCTCGCATGTCAGGAACAATTTATTAAGGCCATTCAAGTGAACTGAAAAACGCTGTTTTTAAAAAGGACCTTTCTTTTTCTATCCTGATATTTCTTGGATGAATCCTGCCTCTGAGTTCTGAGCATCTGTTTCATCATGATACAAAGAGCGTGTCCATGTTAATAAACACCAAATCCTAGGAGGTGCTGACTTCATTGGAGCCGGTGTTTTTATTTTAAAATCTAGCCAACACAAAATGTTCTACTTGGTGCTTTTTCCAACTTTGAAAAGAGAACCCAGCTTTTGAGCACCAGGCAGAATGGGGATCCTTTTCAGAGAAATGTTCAGCACAGGGTCCAATGGCTGAAAACAGACAGAGGCTGAAAACAAGTAAAGCTGCTCCGTGTAGAAAATTACAGGCCCCATAGATGCATATGACTAATTGTGGCTAATGCTCGCTGCTGCCAATTATCCTTATTAGCACGCACCGTCGGGCCCAAAATGACATTAATTACCACAAGCAGTAGTTCACTTGTGGGGACGGTGCATTGACAAAAAGGTTACCCTGTCCGGAAATTAATCATAACCTCTGCTTTGTTGGAAATTCAGGAAAACGGGGAAAAAAAGGTAAGCGAGTGAATTTTTTTAAAAAGGTGATGAAAGTTACACAGTAATTTGTCCTATTATTTTTGTACTATTTTATTTTCTCTGCTAAAGTGGACTAGGGCCATTGTATGCTTTTTTTAAAAAAAATCTGTGAGTGAGAGGCAAAATTACTTGCATTAGTGTTCACCCGAGACATTAAGGCCATTAGGGAGGCCATGCGAAAGAGCTCCCCAAGCTGAGCTTGGAAGAGGGACCGGGGTGGGCCTGGCGATGCTCCTCTACATGGCCCGGAGCCCCTCACCCAGAACCAGAGCCCAGCCCCATAGCCAGCTCTGCGCAAGCCCCTGGCCCTTCCATAGGCTCCCAGCTCTGCCCTGAGTGCCTTTCCCTGCCTGCACCTGGAGGGCCCTGTGGCCCTCCCACCTGCGGCTGATGGATCCCCTCAGGAGGGTGGAGACTCACGGCGGGGGACTCAGGCATAGAAGAGAGCCAGGCCCCTCCCAGCACACCCCCAGCTCCAGCGAGAGGAGCGCACACCCCTGACCTAGGCCAGCCCGTGTCTCTCCCAAGACAGCGTCCGAGCCCCGGGCACCTTGCTGGGCAGCGGGAGGTTGGGAGGAGGAACATCACCCTCCTCCCCCTCCTTTCACCCCCCCATTTCCCGTCCCCCATGTACCCCCAGGGCCCCAGGTCCTGAGTTCTGTTCCTTCACCCTCAGAGGCGGGGTCCATGCCATCAAATCCCGAATTTTCTGCAGGCACTTCACCTCTTGGGAGTGGCCTCTGCCGTACACAGGGATGGGGTCACCAGGCCCACCTTCAACCTCCTGTCCAGTCTTGGTTCAGCTTAGCTCTTGCTACACGCTGAGCCCTGGGGACCCTGTTTGCTCCACCGTTTGGAGCTGATACTCTGAGGCACAGGTGGTCCTGGAGCACAGAAGGTCAGAATGAGAACACAGGGCGCTTAGTCATCGGGCCCAAACCAGCGACTCGCAGGGAAGACCTGCCGCACGACTTAGATACGATGAGGTGGGATTCGTAGGGACCCACTCAGCACAAGGCTGGCTCCCCGAAGCCCCCACCACGTCCTGGAGCCTCAGGGATGTGGCGCCCACACCCCCGGCCCTGTCGGGTCCAGTTCTGAGTGTGGTTGTGTGTGGCTGAGGGTCACTCATGGGCACTGGTTGCGCCGCAGGTTCCCTTGAACTAACGATCAGTTTGTTTTTGCAGAAACACAAGGCTGCGTACTTCATTCCAGGCGCTGCACTCAGCTGGTCCTGGGCACGTGGGGTGCAGGCCAGCCCTGTCCTTGCCTGCATCTAGGCTGCAGGTGACATTGGAAGGCCCGGAAAGTGTAGACGGGGCACGAGGACTTGCGTGGCCTCCTGCTGCCGTCCCTGCCGGGGCCCTGGGGCCCAGTGCGGCTAGCTTTGATCGCAGCCCTGGAGCATGTTCTGGGGGGCTTCACTCTGAAAACAAAGCATCGCCATATCTACATACAGATCTCTGGCGGCCGATGAGCCGCAGGCGAGGGCTCCGCACCCCGGGGGTCACTCACTCCAGACTGGACTCAGCTGGTGCTCTGCCAGACAGGCTTCCCAGGCCATCGAGAGGCCTCTGTGACCTCCTGTGCCCTCTGACCTTGCCATGTCTCCCCAGGGTGGACGAGCTGAGCCTCCCTGGGAAGGTCTCCAGGCACGGGCCTGAGTGTGGCAAGGGCATATCCGTCCTGGGGAGGTGGTGGGACAGGCCCCCACCCCGCTGTCCCTGTTGAGGCGGGAGACACTGCGGCCCTCCGGCCTGTGTCCCCAGCGCGGGAGGAAGGTGGGGGCCTCAGGCCTCATCCTCACTCTCACCTGGGGGGGTCTGTGCTGTGGGTGTGGGTATGGGGGGCACAGGCCACAAGGATGTGCTCGTAGATCACAGGCCCCCGGCCGCTCTTCTGTGCAGACATTGGCAGGGGCGGGGGAGGTGCAGGGAGGCTGCCGCTGGCCCCTGGCAGGTAGTGTTCCCACCCTGGATCAATGGTGCTGAGCTGGGAACCTGGGCCTGAAGGTCCACTTCTGAGCCTAAAGGCAGAGCAGGGCACGTGGGAGGAGATCGGAGACCCCAGAGGGCCTGGTGGGCCTGGCAATGGAAGGAGTGGTGTTCCCCTGGGCCGGGCCCCCTCACTGGGCCAGAGGAGCCCGCCAGGTGGGAGGGCCCAGGCTGGGGGCTCAGGTGGGCGTCAGGGGCACCTGGGGCTGGGGAATGGCTCTGGGGAGGCCGAGGCCCAGGTGTGTGAGGGTCCCCAGAGCTGCGATGGGGGGAACGCCGGGCTGGCGGGGAGCAAGACCCTGGGTCCTCAATGGGCTGAGGGAGCTGAGTCCTCCCAGCCCTGGTCCTGGTCCTGGCTCTCCCAGTCCTGGTGGTCCTGTCTCGTGGGGCCTCTGGGTGGGACCTGCAGCTGCCACATCTGGGGACAGCTGCCTGGTCCTGGGTGACGGCTCACAGGGGTGAGGTCAGAAGGGGTGCAGGACACGGCCCTGACCACAGCCCCTCCGGGGGCAGCAACCTGCAGAGCCCCCTAGGTGCCCTGGCCGGGCCCCACCAGGAGGCTTCTGTGCAGGGTCCGAGGGCTCCCCAGGCCCCACGCCCATCCTGCGGAAGGTGGGGGGCTGCTGGCCAGCTGCTTGTCACTGAGAGCCCACGTCCTTCTGTCACATTTGGGCTGTTTCCTGGTTTGGCTGCTACACATGGTGCCTCTGAGGACATTCTAGGGTGTGTCCCCAGGGAAGACAGCACCACAGTCCCACTTGGGTGGCCCCGCAGCGGAGCTGTGAGGCGTGGACGTCCAGGTTGACCCGAGGATTCCGTCCCAAGGGGCAGAACCTTTTGCATTCTCCCCAGCGAGGCGTGAGGCCGCACCGGCCTACCCCCTGTCCCACACGAGCAGCGGTCGTGTTTGTGTTGCTGGCCAAAATCCTGGTTTCCTCTGCCCACTGAAGCTGAATGAAAAATATGGAGACAGAGTTTGGAGGAATAGAAAGCTGGCTTTAATTCTCAGCTGGCTCACCCCTCGAGGACTGTGCCCTTGTCCCCGTGAGGAGTCTAGGGGCTCATATAAGATGAGGGATAAAGGTGATAGGATCTCGATTTCTCCCTCTTGCATTGTTTCAAAGACAGGCTGGCATCGGTAACCCAGCAGTTGACTGGTGTTTCGGTGGCTCTGTGTCCTCCTTTCTGATAACCACAAGGGGAAGGGTGTTGTAAGGGTTAACACCGCGTACAGGATGTGTTTACAATAGAGTCGAAGGAAAATTAGATGTGAGTTGTGGCTCCTGCAGAGTTAGGGGACAGGAAAGCCAACTTACAGACATACAGAGTTAGGAGCAGTTAAAGTAAAAAATTGGCTTTCCAGATAGCTCGGCTGGTAAAGAATCTGCCTGCAATGTAGGAGACCCTGGTTTGATTCCTGGGTCAGGAGAATTCCCCTGGAGAAGGGATAGGCTACCTACTCCAGTATTCTCGGGTTTCCCTGGTGGCTCAGTAAAGAATCCACCTGCAATGCAGGAGACCTGGATTCGATCCCTGGGTTGAGAAGATCCTCTGGAGGAGGGTATGGCAGCCCACTCCAGTATTCTTGCCTGGAGAATCCCATGGACAGAGGAGCCTGATGGGCTACCGTCCATGGGGTCTCAAAGAGTCGGACACGACTGAGCGACTTAAGCACAGCAAGCACACAAAGTCAAAACTGAGGCGTGTTCAGGCCTGCTCACTGTTCTCTTTATCGTCTCTGTTCTCAGGAAAGGGAAAGAGGGAAAACTCATTCCTCTTCCTTCCTTTTCCTTGCGACGTTCGTGTGTCTTTTTCAGACAGAGTTCCACCAGCCGCCATGGAGCGAATCTCCACGGTGTATCGGCCACAGCTCCTGCTCTACGAGAAGCCTGCTGTGTCTTCCATCTGCTCTGTTGAGTTGACTTTTTTCTCATGAATTTGTAGGACGCCTCCACATAGTTATTCTCAGTGCTGATTCTTCGACAGTTACGCGTTTCACAAACATCCTGCAAGACTAGTTCGTCCTTTCACTTTCGTCAAGACGCCTTTCACGGAGATGTGAACAACTTGATCAGTGTGTGTTCAGCAGGATATGCCGTGTCTGGCTAAGGGTGAGGCTCGCACGGAGTCCGTCTGAGGCCCAGGCCTCTGCATCCAGGTTCATCTTCCCTCCAGGGCCTGAAGGTGCTGCTGTTACCTCCTTTGGTCTCGTGTCCCTGACTGGAAACTCATGTCAGTCTGAGTCTTGTTTCCTAGCTGCTGATGTCTTCTCTCTGGAAGCTTTTAGAAGAGTGCGTGCTCAGTCATGTCCAACTCTTTGCAACCCCACATTGCCCGTCAGGCTCCTCTGTCCATGGGGTTCTCCAGGCAAGAATACTGCCGTGGGTTACCAGTTCCTTCTCCAGGGGATCTTCCTGACCCAGGGATCCAACTGTCGTCTCTTGCACTTCCTGCATTGCAGGTGGGTTCTTAACCACTGAGCCACGTGGAAAGTGAAAGCTTTTAGAATTTCCCCCTCATCCTCAGAGCTCTGCAATTCTGCCGTGTCTGGGTCTAGGTTTGTCCCTCTGGCCCTCTGGTCTTGTCAGTTCCAGAAACGCTGTGTTTCTTCTGTTCTGTGAAATTCTACTCTTACGATGTCATTCAGGGAATGTAAGTGGTGTGGCTACTTCAGAACAGGCTGGCAGCTCCTCAATGTGGAGTTACCATGTGATTTGGCAGTTCCATCCCTGGGGCAGACCCAGGGGCAATGAACACACGGGGCCCCACAAAAACATGTACCGGAGCAGTCAAAGAAGCATTATTCATAATAGACAAAACATATGGAAACAGCCCAACTGTCCAAACGAGTGGATAAACAGTGATCAAACTGTACACTGGAGTAGTATTTGACTGCAAAAAGAGTAAATTAAACAACCGCAACAAAACTAAACCAATCTAAAAATGGGCAGAGGGCTTGGATAGACATTTCTCCAAAGAAGATGTATGAATGGCCAATAAACTTGTGAAAAGATGCTCAGCATCACTAATTTCTGCATCGTGTGCTGTGCTCAGTCGCTCAGTCGTGTCCAGCTCTTTGTGACCCCATGGACTGTAGCCCCCCAGGCTCCTCTGTCCATGCAATTCTCCAGGCAAGAATACTGGGGTGGGTTGCCACTTCCTCCTCCAGGGGATCTTCCTGACTCAGGGATCGAACCCTCCTCTCCTACCTCTCCTGCATTGGCAGGTGAATTCTTTTACCACTGAGCCACTTGGGAAGCCCCAGTCACTGCATTAGGGAAATGCAATCTGAAAAGGAGAGACTGTTTCACATCTACTAGGATGGCTAGTAGAAAAAAAGAAAACAAAGTGGTTAGACAGCATCACCAACTCAATGGACATGAACTTGAGTGAACTCTGGGAGATAGTGGAGGACAGGGAAGCCTGGTGTGCTGCAGTTCATGGGATGGCAAAGAGTCGGACAGGACTGAGCAACTGAACAACAGCCATCCCCACCAAAAGACCCCTCCCCTGGTCTCCCACCTCCTTCTCCCAGTCATTAATCTTTCCCATAAGTGTGTAAGCTCATTCTAACACAGTCATCCTAATGGTTCAAAAGCTTTGCCTGTGAATCAGTCCTGACACCTCTGGCTACAAGTAATAGAATGTTGGACTGGCAATGACTGAAAGCAAAGACATGAATTACTCCTCCTCCTGAGAAGTGGGGAGGAGGTCATCTCAGGGCTGGCTTGTGGCACCTCAACCACCCCTCTCTTTCACCCTCAGAACATTGGCTTTCCATCCTTCTTGCTGTGACCTATGGTCTTAAGACAGCTGCACAGCTCTAGCCATCACATCAGGATCTCAAGCAGGGAAGAACATTTCACACAGCTTGTTGAGTCACAAGGGTGCCCTGGGGAATCCATCACCCTTGCTCAGGGCATGACATTGAGTGGCTCCCAGGACAACTTTGTAGAATAAGGGAAAGAGGAAGAATAGCCATAGCCAGAGCATTGAGAGGGCTGTGCATGTTCTCATGTGGTTGGTCCTGCAAGTTTTTGCTCAGGCCACCGCGGGCACATCCTGACCCTGCAGGGAGCGGGGGGCACCTGCAGGCAGAGCAAGTGTCAGGAGGACAGGTCCCGCCCCTCGGGGTCGTCAGGGACCCCAGGAGTCTGCTATGGGGACTCGCCAGTCCTGGACCTGTTCTAGTCTGCCCACCAGAAGGAGCACTGGGCCTGCCCTCCCGGCAGCCTCTGCGCGCCCTGTCCAGCTCCCGCGGCCCTGCCCACTTCCTGACACCCATCGGGTCAGAGCCCCTCGTCCTTCTGGCAGAGCGGCCAGGGTGTGGTGGGGTCTGCAGGGACCTCCAAGAGTGAGAAGGTAACAAAGCTGCGAGAAGAGCGGGGGTACTGTAAATTCCATTTCATGAGAAAGGAAACCACAAGACATAACAAAGTTGCAGAAGTCGCTCGATGCTGCCCTCATTATTGAGGGCAGGACAGCCAGGATGCTCAGCGAGGCCGGCTCAGCCTGGGACCTGTCGCCCGGGCTCTGGAAAGTGCTCACCCCTCTCCTCTCTGTGTCAGGACCCTGTGATTGCTTTCTGTGGAGAGAAGAGGTCGAGGGCACAGCTGTCCTTCCGGCGGCTGACGTGGATTTGTTTCTCATCGTCGATGGTGGAGAGGGACGTTCAGAAGCCTCAGAGCTCATCTCAGGGAAGCCGAGAACTTTCAGGCTCCATCGAGCTTGTTGTCACCGAGGGGCTTTCACAGCTGTGACTCAGGTTGGCCGCGGGAGCTGCAGGCGGCTTGACGAACCCAATTCCCGTCGGAAGAGCAGAGCCTGGCGGTGGGTCTGTACCTGTGTGCTTAACGCAGCCAGCCTGGAGGGAACTGGGTCTCACTAGGCACCGGCACCAACTGACCCGCCTCCCCGAGGCTCAGCGCCCTGCAGACTGGCTTCTGGTCCCAAACCCCACACCCTGCTCCCCTGCACTCCGCATGCACCCCCAGGGCTGGCCCGGGGGACACCATCACCCCTTGGCCATGCCTTGACCCCGCCTCCGTGTGACAGGCCAGGGCGGCAGCTGTGTCCCCAGGAGCCGCTCCTGTGTTGGGGTGGCTGTGGGTCAGTACGCTAACCGTGCAGACGGGCCCACAAGCCACAGGGGCCTGTTTCAGTGTGGGGGGTTAATCCTGTCCCCTGCAAAGACAGGCTCATGTCACATATGCCACCATGGCACTGAATGCTGCAACGAGCTGCGTGAACATGGTGAACGCGGCCTTGTGGCTGAGCGGGGATTCCGATCAGGTCAGCAGACTACGGCCCGAGGGCCAGACCCAGACCTCTGCCTGGTTTTGTGACGTTTTATTGAAACAAGGCCGAGCTGGCTTGCCCACACACGGCTTCAGTTGCTGTCGCGTTGCAGCTCCAGGCTGAGCCGTGTGACACCGGGCGGCCCGCAAAAAGCCTCAGTCGCTGTCCGGCCCTTTATGGACACCCCTGCTGGCCCTCGATGGAGGTACCGTTGTGGCTCCGAGGGGTGCTCTCCCTTTAGCCCTTACCGGGAGGACACTGTCCGGGACCAGATCCACGCGAGGCCTGGTCCACGCTGAGCTGGCCCTCAGAGGCCTGTGACCCCTCAGCGCCCTGAGCCCCTCCTGCGTCTAAACCACGTCAGGGGTCCAGCGATGAGCTTGTCTCCTGCTGATGACTTCCGTGATCTGGCCTTCACTCAGAAGGGTCAATTCTCCGGAATATTCTCAGCTCAACTTCTTAATTCTGGCCAATATCCTCAAAATGTGTTTTTAATAGCTTCAAATGAAACTCAAATCTCGTTAGGTGATGCCCAAGTCAATTCAAATATACATCTCCATCTGCCTTTAACGCTTTCAGATATGAGAGTTATGAAGGGGAAGGCAAGTAAAGGAATAAAAATGCAAACGAGAGAGATAGACTGGCCCGCAGGCGGCGGGGCGGCAGGTCCCGGACAGCGACACGCGTGGTCTGACCAGGGTCTGGGCCACGGGCCGCCGGGTAGCCTGTTCGCCAGTCCTGTTTCTAGGGCTCATCGCTCAGCTGTGGATGCATTAAAAAGAAAGCAAAACACGAAAATATAACCCCAGAAACAGCTACTCTAAAGAGTTCATCTTTATCCTGTGTTCAGGAAAGGTAGTCATCAGCCCATGAGCTTCAATGGCCCAAATTATCGATAATTTCAGCGTAAATTAGGCCATTATGTGCTGCCACCAGGGCTCTCTGCCTGCTGATGAAAGTGAGCGCTGAGCTGTATTGTCCTCTGCGTCAGGGGCGAGGGCGGGGGACAGGGCCTCGCTCCTGTCTCTGGAGGCGAGGGGCCGCTGCTCTGCCGGCTGGGGCCCCAGGGTGTGGGCTCTGCCGGACACACGCTGCCCTACTCCCACCTGGCAGGCCCCAGGTGCGGCTCCAGGAGGCACCGAGCCCACCTGAGAGAGACTCCGGCCGACTCTGACATATTGACTGAGCCCATGGGTGGGGGGGACTGACCTTCAGGGCTGCCTGGAGTGAGGGTGACCCACACGAAGTTCAGGCGTCCAAAAGAGCAGGCACTCCCGCACCAGCGTGATGGCATTCGGGGGCGGGTGGGGCCTTTGGGAGGTGATCAGGACGGGGTGGCCGCCCGCAGGCCCGGGGCCGAGCCCTCAGGGTGAAATCACTCTGCCAGGTTTGGAGTGGGGCAGGCTCACCTCCTTCAGGGCCCAGGACCGGCCCGGGGCTCAGCATCGTCTCGGTGGCCAGGAGCGCCGCCCTCATAGCCATGACCGTGACCTGGTCCTGTCACTCTGCTGGGCTGTCCTGCAAGAGAGGAGGCTCCCGCCGTGGAACAGAGACCGTGGGCCACTGGCCGGCATCCACAGGGGCCCCTTGGGTCCTGCCTGATGCAGTTAGTTAGTTAGTTCAGTTGCTCAGTCTTGTCCGACTCTTTGCGACCCCATGAATCGCAGCACGCCAGGCCTCCCTGTCCATCACCATCTCCCGGAGTTTACTCAAACTCATGTCCATCGAGTCGGTGATGCCATCCAACCATCTCATCCTCTGTCGTCCCCTTCTCCTCCTGCCCCCAATCCCTCCCAGCATCAGGGTCTTTTCCAATGAGTCAACTCTTCACATGAGGTGGCCAAAGTATTGGAGTTTCAGCTTCAGCATCAGTCCTTCCAATGAACACCCAGGACTGATCTTCTTTAGAATGGACTGGTTGGATCTCCTTGCAGTCCAAGGGACTCTCAAGAGTCTTCTCCAACACCACAGTTCAAAAGCATCAATTCTTCGGCACTCAGCTTTCTTCACAGTCCAACTCTCACATCCATACATGACCACTGGAAAAACCATAGCCTTGACTAGACGGATCTTTGTTGGCAAAGTAATGTCTCTGCTTTTTAATATGCTATCTAGGTTGGTCATAACTTTCCTTCCAAGGAGTAAGCGTCTTTTAACTTCATGGCTGCAATCACCATCTGCAGTGATTTTGGAGCCTCTAAAAATAAGGTCTGACACTGTTTCCCCATCTATTTCCCATGAAGTGATAGGACCAGATGCCATGATCTTCGTTTTCTGAATGTTGAGCTTTAAGCCAACTTTTTCACTCTCCACTTTCACTTTCATCAAGAGGCTTTTTAGTTCCTCTTCACTTTATGCCATAAGGGTGGTGTCATCTGCATATCTGAGGTTATTGATATTTTTCCCGGCAATCTTGATTCCAGCTTGTGCTTCCTCCAGTCCAGCGTTTCTCATGATGTACTCAGCATATAAGTTAAATAAGCAGGGTGACAATATACAGCCTTGACGTACTCCTTTTCCTATTTGGAACCAGTCTCTTGTTCCATATCCAGTTCTAACTGTTGCTTCCTGACCTGCATATAGGTTTCTCAAGAGGCAGGTCATGTGGTCTGGTATTCCCATCTCTTTCAGAATTTTCCACAATTTATTGTGATCCACACAGTCAAAGGCTTTGCCATAGTCAATAAAGCAGAAATAGATGTTTTTCTGGAACTCTCTGCCTGATGCAGAGTCTGACATAAATGAGCTCGTCTGGTCGTGGAAACCCCCTGGGAGGTGCTCCGGGTACGTGGAGTGGATGGTGTGAGGACAGGTGTGGGCCAGGGGTCCGTCCCAGGGCAGGAGCAGAGTCCAGAGGACCCGAGGGCCTGAGATCCCGCTGACTCTCCCCCCCACTCCCCTCTCCCAAGACCAGACCAGCTCAGGGACCATGGTTTCTTCAACAGTCCAGCCTATGGGCGGCTGGGAGGGATGGCAGGGCATGAGGCTGCCCCGTGATTCCTGATCAAACGAGTCAGGAATCACAGCCCGGGCTTCCCTCGCCCGAGTGGTCCAGCTTGGAAGGTCAAGGGTGATGAGAGTTTCAGCAAGCCTCTCCCCTCGCCAGCTGGGGTGACCCTCACGAACCAGCAACCAAGACGGGCCCGCAGGGGGAGGGTTGACATGGGAGGCCAACCTGGAGTTGGGGGCGAGTGGGGACCTGCTCCTGCCAGAAGCCCAGCCCCTCCCAGCACACGGCGTGTTGAGGTGGTCTCCTTCTTGCTCTAAGTCCCCTGGCGGCCTGCAGGTTTTGATGTGTGGAAGGCAGTTTTCTCCTGGAAGGAAGGGGCTTGACCAGCGGGAACAGAGGCAGGCTGAAGTAGTTCCCCACTTCATAACGCTTTTAGGGGTTTTGGTTTTCATTAAAAAAAAAGTTCATTTGCTATATGTTATTCAATTAGGAAATTTGCCAGGCATGGTGACGTTTTTCTTAAAAAGGGCAAAAATAACTTAATAAGTCAAATTTGATTTGGCAAACTAGCATCTGTATGCTTTCCAGAGGAGTTGAAAGGCCCATGTGGCCCAGATGAGAGAGGAGTCAAAGGCGGGGGAGTGAGTGGGGCGGTGAGGGGGGCAGAGGGGTGCGGTGAGGCCACCGCAACCCCAGCTGGGAAAAGGAAAAAAACCCAGTACCTGCTCAGACCAGCTCAGCAGACCACCAGCCCAGCCCTTCCTTCAGCAGGTCCCTGGCCCAGGAGCCCTAAGTTCAGGGGGCAGAGAGCCCAGGCCAGGAGACCCCATGACCCCTACATGAGGCCTGCAGGGGCGGAGGACAGGGAGGGTCTCCCATGCAGAAGGAGCAGAGGGGCTTCCAGGTAGAGTCAGGTGGCCATGACCTAGGGGTCCGGGTCACACCCAGGGGCACAGCCCCCGACATGCATGGCCACACTCAAGCACACACACACTCCAGGGGGCAAGGAGCAGCCAGAGAGCGGAAGTGAAGACCAGGGAACTCAGCCTGGGCCCTCCCATGCTGATAGCCACCTGCCTCCAACTCAACAAGGTCCCCAAATCCTTAAGAAGATGCCTACCCTGGGGAAAAGGCACCTGACGCCCCCAGAAAACAAAGGGCGCCCCCTCTCTGGCCCCACGCTGTGGAACTGCAGGATCAATTACTGATGGGAAGCATAGCAAGCTTTTCAACTCTAAGCTGCAATACTCATTTAAGAATCTTTCCATCATAATGACCTAGAAATGAGACTTAAAGAAGTTGAGATAATGCCATCAGAAGGGTCATGCCGCCCTCATGAGTCTCTTGACAGGCACAAATTTATATAATAATCAGAAAGCATTTCGACATTAAGGAGCCCGGCGGGCCCGCCAAGGACGACGAGACCCTGGCTCACGTGGTGTTGTCGCTCCTTCGCCTGTCACTTTTCACCGACGTTTCCAGCTTTACCAGGAACACAGCAGACTTTGGGAGCTAGGTTGTGAAATCTGTAAGAAGGTTTTCCCAGGTTACTTTTGGGAGGGACTTTGTAAATGAATCCCATGACTTGGAGGATGATTACAGCCAGGAACAGCTCGGCGATGAACACAGATTTTACAATGTTACACGTTTGTCATTCGTATTATATACTGTATACTTACAATTAAGTAAGCTGGAGAATAAATGCTATTAAAATAATAAGGAAAAGAAAAATAGGTTTATGGCTCATATATGTATTTATTGAAAAAAGACCTGCCTATATGTGGACCCACAGGTCAAATCTGTGTTGTTCGAGGGTCAGCGGTCTTCCCTCCAATAGTTTTTTCACTTTTTAAAATTGTGATAAAACATAAATTTGCACCATTTTACACATTTTAAGCCGGCAAATCATTGGCATTAAATATACTGCCAGTGTTGACAGGATCTATTGTATAGGGAACTATACTTAACACTTTGTACTAACCTATAAGGGAAAAGACTCTGAAAAACAATAGATATGTATTTAGAGATGTATAACTGAATTGCTACTGTGTTGTACATGTGCACCTAATTCAGTATTGTAAATCAGTTATACTTCAATTAAAACAACAGACTTCAATGCAATGAATAAATAAATAAAAGATATATACCTATGGTGGTGGTGGTGATTTAGGGCTCAGTCGTGTCCGACTCTTCCCAACCCCGTGGACTATAGCCCACCAGGCTCCTCTGTCCATGGAAATTTCCAGGCAAGAACACTAGAGTGGATTGCCATTTCCTTCTCCAGGGGATCTTCCCAAGCCAGGCATTGAACCGTGTCTCCTGCATTGCAGACGGATTCTTTACCGACTGAGCCACCAAGGAAGCCCCTGTACATACCTGTACATGTTCACCATGTCCTGCAACAATCACCACTCTCCATTTCCAAAAACATTTCATCCTCCCAAACAGAAACTCTGTCTCCATCAAACTCCCTATGCCCCGCACCCCACCACGGCGCCCTGGGAACCTCTATTTTTTGTTCTGCATCTATGAGTTTGCCTCGTCTAGGGACCTCCTCCAAGTGGATCATATAGGCTTTGTCCTTGGGCATCTGGCTTATTTCACTGAGATACCACCCTCAACGTTCATCTGTGTTGTAGCCTGTGTCAGAATTTTCTTCCTTTCGAAAGCTCTGTTGTATGGAGACCACAGCCTCTTCATGCATCATCCACCTGTGGACATCTGGGTCGCTGTGAACGAGGACACAGGCGTGCACGTTCAGCCAGGCTGACAATGCAGTGCTGGGCTGAAGGCAGAGGTCCCACCCCTGCAAGGGCTCAGCTCCGCAGGGATGAGGTGAAAAACCACATGAATTTAGCAATTTGGCTGCAGATTTCAAGAATATAAAACAGTCCATGCTCTTGGATCAGTTATTTCCTGGGTTAGAATTCATGCAGACAGAGTCAGGACACACCCAGAGAGGTGGCTGATGGTTTTATCTCAAGTGGGGGTATAGGGACATTGGTTCATAGACAAAATTAAAAATTTCTTTTATCCGTACAACTGAGTTGGGATATGAGTTAAATTTGCTCTTCGTGGCATCTGTGATCATATGTATGTGTATGATTTAGATTATATATAGACTTTTTATAATTCACCTGTGTAAACCGTTGGATCATAAAGAAGGCTGAGCGCTGAAGAATTGAAACTTTCAAACTGTGGTGCTGGAGAAGACTCTAGAGAGTTCCTCAGACAGCAAGGAGATCAAATTGGTCCATCCTAAAGGAAATCAACTCTGAATATTCACTGGAAGGACTGAGGCTGAAGCTGACGTTCCAATACTTTGGCCACCTGATATGAAGAGCTGACTCATTGGAAAAGACCCTGACGCTGGGAAAGATTGACGGCAAAAGGAGAAGGGGATGGTGGAGGACCAGATGACTGGATGGCATCACTGACTCAATGGACATGAGTTGAACAAACTCCGGGAGATAGTGGAGAACAGGAAAGCCTGGCGTGCTGCAGTCCCTGGGGCCGCAAGGAGTCAGACACGTCTTAGCGACTGAGCAACAACAAAAACCGTCTATGAAAGGCATGAGCTAAGAATGACAGCCGAACTCACATCGCTAGGTAGAATCACCTGCACGGGCCCAGGTAGGGGGTGGGGTGGGGTTGAGGCTCACCTGTGTCCCTCCCCTCCATCCTGGGTCTGACCCCAGCTCACCAGGCCTTGCAGGTAAGTCAAGATGACCTCCCAGAGGCTGAGCCTCAGCACCCCCTCGGTCCACCCGGAGCCGCAGGCCCCGTGCGGCCCCTCCAGGAAGGGCATCCGTGACCAGGCTGGCTGAGAGGCCTGCCCCCACCCCCAGCCTGGGTGCACTGTCAACTGAGAAGTTTCTCCAAAAAACTGCAAAGTGGCAGCACGTTTTTGCAGCTGGCTGAGTCGTTTCCCACGTGTCCTCTAGGACTAGGAAAGCAGCCCCCTGCCGCTGTACGCTCCCCGCCCACCACCCGCGAGCTCGGCTGAGTCCCTCCCCGGGCGCGGCCGCTCCCTGGCTCCAGCCCCGCCCCCATCGGCCCAGCATCTGCCTCCGCGGCCCCGCGAATGCGGGGACTCCACAGGGCCGGCGAGGGCTTGGATTCCAAAAGAAAGTGTCAGCTGCAAGTCCCTCTAACGTTGCCCCTCGCGTGTCCCATGGGAGGTTGGAAGAAGGGAAATCAAACCGAAAAGTGGCCAAAGGAGCCAAATAATTGCATTGCAGACACATCACAAAGAAGGTCGCCTCTAATGGGGTCCCCTGTTGGCGCCCCACTCCAGTACTCCTGCCTGGAAAATCCCACGGACGGAGGAGCCTGGTGGGCTGCAGTCCATGGGGTCGCTAAGAGTAGGACACGACTAAGCGACTTCACTTTCACTTTTCACTTTCATGCATCGGAGAAGGATATGGCAACCCACTCCAGTGTTCTTGTCTGGAGAATCCCAGGGACGGGGGAGCCTGGTGGGCTGCCGTCTATGGGGTCACACAGAGTCGGACACGACTGAAGTGACTTAGCAGTTAGCAGTCCACGCCCCACTTCTGTTCCCTCACTCCATGCCCCCCGGATCCCCAGCAGCCCCTCCACCCCAGACCCCACCCCAGTCTTCCTACCCCCTGCCTGTCCCCACCTCTGTCCCTCCCCACCCCAGCCCCCTATCTCAGTCTGCACCCCACCAGTCTCCGCACGCCATTTCCCACTCCCCAACCCCGGCCTCCTTGAGGTGACGAGTCTCTCTGTGTACTGGTTGTCATTCATTCTGCTTTTAAGAACTTTCCTTTCTGGACATTTTGTTCTTGGTGAAAATACACCTTTATTATCGTATACTGTTTCTTAGGAGAGGGAACATTTTAAGATAATTTCAAAACATCTTGGCTAAGAGGTGATAATGAAAACAGTCATTTTCACAGCTAAACTATTTCAAAAAAAGAAACTAAATGCGCTTTTCTTTCCTTCTTTGTCTCAGGAGACTTCAAGTAAGACAGCGATCAGGAGGTTCTTCGGGACCATCTCATTAGAAAAGCTAGCACCGTTCTTAAGTGGTGTCCTGTCGTTGATCAAAGTGAAACAGCAACATAGGCACAAATATCCCCAATTACATCAAACCAGTCAATCCTAAAGAAAGTCAGCCCTGAGTATTCAATTGGAAGGACTGATGCTGAAGCTCCAATACTTTGGCCACCTGATTTGAAAAGCCAACTTATTGGGAAACATTGAGGGCAGGAGGAGAAGGGGGCAACAGAGGACCAGTTGCTTGGATGGCATCACCGACTCAATGGACATGAGTCTGAGCAAACTCTGGGAGATGGTGAAAGACGGGGAGCCTGGTGTGCTGCAGTCCATGGGGTTGCAGAGTCGGACACGACCTAGCAGCTGAACAGCGTTAACCTCATCATGTTTGGACAATAATGAACGTAAGGACAGCCTCTTCCTGGGCATGTGAGGGAACCCTTCCCTGAGAAGCGGCTGCTCTGCCCGCCCTGGTCCCTCCCTGCGTGGTCACTTGGTTCCGGCGTAGGGGCGGGGGAACACAAGGGCGTGATTCAGAGTCGGACACAGTGACCGAAGAACAACAAATCAGGCTGCCGGGTGACGGTGAAGGATGACTCCTCCCTGTCCTCGTCCTCCGCTGAGCATCGTCACTGGGGACATGTTACCTTTACAATGACCGACTCCAGCTACAGTTATTTAAACAGATTGGCATGTGGGTTTCTCCCTCTGTTTCAGGGGAGTAACCTCACTTTCTAACAACTGGCAAGGTGACCCTTACAACAGGGTAAATGGCAAAACAGTGAAATCCCAAACAAGTTTTCCGAAGAAAATGTAGACGGATTCCTTTACAGCCTTGGAGGAGGAGAGGTCTTTCTGATGGATGCAAAAGCCATGAAATTAAAGACTGATCAGTTCTACCACGTTGGAGAAAAGCAGAGCAAAACAAACAGGCAAACCTCTATCAGTTAAACACAAAAGTATCCGCCTGTCATAATACAGGCCAGAGGCTTATCTTCCCAACACATGGAGAATCCTTTGAGGAAGAAACACCAGCATGACGATAGCGGAGAGATGCAGGCGAAGGGCAGCGCACAGGGGGAGAAACGCCGTTAGAGTAGGAAAAACACCCCTCCGCTCCTGCTAAAGAAACTCACGTCAAAACTACCCTGAGCGGACATTTCTCAGCTGTCGGATTGGCCAGAACCTGACAGCCGGCTCACACTGTTGTACAGGACTGGAGAGTGATGAAACAGAATTTATATTGTAAGGCAAGACAAGAAAACATTTGAACACAAAATTCTGTGTGTGCGTGTGTGTTTGGGCCTCCACTCCCTCCCTAAAGTGCCGTGTGCATCCATGTTGCACGTTAACCAGAGCTCCTAAAAGATGGTGGTCCTGCACCCCCATAAAGATCTTTTTTTTTTCTTCCTTCTGAAGCTGGCAGTGTGACTTCTTAAAGGCACTGTGTTCTTTTCCAGCTCCGAGTCTGGGGGACTTGTCACTCCTCCCTGTGTACGTGGACTTGAGTACCTGGTGAACTCCACGTACAGGATCAATGTGTCGTTTTGAAGTATGATCTTTGGTCTGGAAAAGGTGTATCACTGGGCCTTCGACTTCTGAGAATCTGCTTCCTGAGTTGTAATCCTGTTTGGCTCAAGTAGAATTCCCTTTTGTATTTCTTACCTTGATAGGTCATCGGAGTTTTGTTGACAAAGAGCAGGCGAAACTGTAGCACCCTGGGAGGGCAGTTTGGCAAAATCTATCCAAAGGCCAGAGTCGGCACCTCTGACCTGCCTGCCTGCACTCAGGATCCGGCCAAAAACACCGACCCGGGAGTGCGCAGTCACACTCCGTGGGTCCCCGGTGCAGACAGACAGGATCCACTGCAGCCCAGAGGACAGAGAGAGGGTCGGGCGGCTCTGCCCACACGGACTCCAGGGCCTCCTTAGGGCAGTACCCACTGTCTCTCTTTTCCTTTTTGCTCCCGGGAACACACTCTTCTCTCCTTGCAGGTGCACTGAAGACCACCCCCCACCCCCGTTCCTTGTAGGTTGTACCCATGGCTTTGGCAGAGACAGCGTTGATGGGCGGGGAAGAGCGACGTCTCAGTGAGTGTCTGTCGTAGTCATTTTAATTTTTCGTGCACTGCAGGAGATCCGGGTTGATCCCTAGATCGGGAAGATCCCCTGGAGGACGAAATGGCAGCCCGCTCCAGTGTTCTTGCCTGGAGAATCCCATGGACAGAGGAGCCTGGTGGGCTGCAGTCCATGGATTTGCAAAAAGTTGGACATGACTGAGCAACTAATACACACATCCGTCCAAATTGTTGCGGTTTTTTAAATAAAAAAGAGAAAGATTTGGCCCATTAGTACCTGAACGTTTCCTATCCTTTCTTTAACTTAAAAAGTTTTAATTGAAATGTAGTTGATTTACAAATGGTGTGTCAGTTTCAGGCGTGCGGCAGCGTGACTCAATTATACAGATATTAATATGCGTACATATAGACTGTTTTCTAGATTCTTTGCTATTTTAGGTTATTACATGATCATGAGTATAGTTCCTTGTGCTATACATAAGTTAGTTGGCTATCTATCCTATATATAGGTTAATCCCAAACTCCTAATTTATCCCTCTCCCACCTTTCCCTTTTGGAAGCCATAGGTTTGTTTTTCACATCTGTGAGGCTATTTGTGTTTTGTAAATAAGTTCATTTGTACCATATATTTTTTAGATTTGATATAGAAGCAACATTATGTGACCCTTGTCTTTCTCTGACTTTCTTCACTCAGCGTGACGTTCTCCAGACCCATCTATGCTGCCGCAAGTGGCCTTACTTCATTCTTTTCATGGCTGAGTTCAGTTCAGTTCAGTCACTCAGTCGTGTCCGACTCTTTGCTACCCCGTGAATCGCAGCACGCCAGGCCTCCCTGTCCATTACCAACTCCCGGAGTTCACTCAAACTCATGTCCATCAAGTCGGTGATGCCATCCAACCCTCTCATCCTCTGTCGTCCCCTTCTCCTCCTGCCCTCAATGACTAATATTCCGTAGTATGTTGTATATACAGATATTGTATACTTGTACCACGTCTTCTTTATCCATTCAGCCATCGGTGAACATTCAGGTTGTTTCCATGTCTTGAGTATTGCGAATAATACTGCTACGAACACTGGGGTGCGTGTGACTTTTTGACGTATGGTTTCCTCGGGATGTGTGCCAGGAGTAGGGTTGCTGGGCCACATGGTAGCTCCATTCTTAGTTTTCTAAGGGATCTCTGTACTGTTCTCCAGAGCGGCTGCACCAATTCACGTTCCCATCGACAGTGCAGGAGGCTCCCTTTCCTCCACGTCTTCTCCACCGTTTGTCATTTATAACCTTTTTAATGATGGCCATGCTGACCAGTGTGAGGCAGTATCTAGTTGTTTCGATGTGCATTTCTCTAATAATTAGTGATGCTGAGTGTCTTTTCATATGCCTATTGGCCGTCAAAATTCCCTATTCTGTTTCTGTTTTCATTACTGAGAATTAAAACCAGAGGGAGGAAAAAACACCAAATGCCAAAAAAGAATTTTATTTTCTAAATGCACACAGAATAATCAGTGGCTGGAGGGGAAGGGCAAGAAGATACCTTTAGTCAACTTGAAAACAGATTGTCAGGGGGCTTCCCTGGTGGTCCAGGGGCTGAGACTCCGAGCTCCCGGTGTTAGGGGCCTGGGTTCGACCCCTGGTTGGGGAACTATGTCCCAGGTGCTGCAGCTAAGACCTGGCATGGCTAAATAAATTAAAATAAATATTAAAAAAAATTGTCACTTCTCATGACCTGAGTCCAGTAAGAAAATATACTTGGTGTGAGAGATAATATTTTTTCAGAATAAGGAAAAAGGTACCCCTGGAAAGGATTTGCTCCATGTGTGGACCAGATGTTTGGAGAATAAATGAGCTGGGGCAGCTGGAGGGATGAATAGACATGTGAGTGTCGGACACTGGAGAGCCTCAAGTGGAGTGAAAGTCGCTCAGTCGTATCTGACTCTTTGTAACCCCCATGGACTGTAACCTGCCTGGCTTCTCTGTCCATGGGATTCTCCAGGCAAGAATACTGGAGTGGGTTGCCACGCCCTCCTCCAGGGGATCGAACCTGGGTCTCCTGCATTGCAGGCGGATTCTTTCCCATCTGAGCCACCAGGGAAGTCAGCACCACATAAAACGTTTAAACTTGTTTACCTGGATGATAAAGACGCTGCTGAGTTTTCCTGGCAGCAGAGTTACAGTCAGATCTGTGTTTGGGGAAGTTCCCCATGGCTGCCATGGATGAGGAGGAGCAGGAGAAACTGGGTCTGGGCCATTAGAAACAGCCGCAGATGCCCCCGCTTTGCCCACGGAGGTGTGGGGGCTGTTTCCCCACCTCCTTGCATCTGGGCTGAACCTCTGACTCTGTGACCAAGAGTAGAACGTGGCAGAAGGGCCACTGTGCCGGGTCCAGGCCTCCTCCCTCTGGGAACTCAGCCTCTACACTCATACAAGCGGCCACGCCCTCCAGCTGAGCTCCAAGCCAGCAGTGACCTGGCAGCCCACCTGGGGGACGCTGCATGCAGCAGAGTGCTGCCTGTCTTGAAAAGCTGCAAGAAATACTGTTGTTTTGAACATCTCAGTTTGGGGGTGGTTGGTTGCGCACATGCGTGCTTAGTCACTCAGTCATGTCCGACTCTTTGCAACTCCATGAATTGTAGCTCACCTGTAGCTACCTGGACAGCTACGTGTCCTGAAGCTCATGGACAGGCTCCTCTATCCATGGAATTTTCCCAGGCAAGAATACTGGAGTGGGTTGCCATTTCCTTCTTTGGGGATCTTCTCAACCCAGGGATCGAACCTATGTGTCGTGCATTGGCAGGCAAGTTCTTTACCACTGAGCCACTAGGGAAGCCCTGGGTAATTTGTTACGTGGCAATAAATACCTGCAACCTGGGACATGGAGACTCTGGGAAGGAGGATTTGGCTGGACTCTGCGGATAAGCACCTGATGGGCGGAGCTGGGGCCAGCAAGGCGGCCACCCTGAGAAGCCCCGGACAGGTCTGACCACTGTTCCCAGGTGTCGCTTCCTGCCGACGTCACAGCAGCCCGGTCCCCACCTCACCCCCTCGGCAAGCAGCCTGCAGGCTCCCCGGTGATGTATGTGGCCGGGCTGGGGGCCCAGCTGTAGGGCCGGGGGCTGCTGCCCGGACAGCTTGCAGGACAGCTGTGCTCCCCGGAAAATAAGGGCCCTGGCGATGGTAATTGGCAATGTCCTTCCTTTGGGAAGTCAGCCTGACTCTTCAAATATAATAAACAGAGTTTGAGAATTTAATTTTTTCCCCAGGGTCGTGATTTGTTCTGCTGTCAACGCATTACGGGGGGAAGAAAGCTCTTCCCACAGAGGATCTGTCAAGCTGATTTCCTCCTAATTGGCCTTCACATCCCCGTCCCTACCAGATCCATGTCTTCTTTTAACAAAACACGGAGCCCACACAGGTCTCTCCGTTTTTCCTCCCAGCAGAGCTTGACCCCGAATACTTATCTGTGGAAATGAGGAAAGTGCCATCCTTGCTCAGCTTGTCTCCATGACCAAGACTTGAGGTTCCAGAGGACGGGGTCCCCGAGGCCCCACCTTGCTCTGACCCCTGTGCTTAGCCGCTCAGTCGTGTCCGACTCTTTGACCCCATGGACTGTAGCCCGCCAGGCTCCTCTCTCCATGGGAGTCTCCAGGCAAGAAGACTGGAGGGGGTTGCCGCGCCCTCCTCCAGGGGATCTTCCCGACCCAGGGATCGAACCCTTGTCTTTCATGTCTCCTGCATTGGCAGGTGGGGTGTTTACCACAAGCACCACCTGGGAACTCCAGCTTTTTAGTACAATACATCCCAAATATTGTGCGGACATTCTTACAATCGAAATTTGTTGTTCATCTGAAATTCAAGTTTAACTGTGCATCCTGTGTTTTTACTTAATAGGGCCTGTTTGGGATGAAGTGGAGCTGACTACCAAAGCAAGAGGGACCCAGAGAAAGGGGAGCGAGAAAGGAACGACCCAGGGGAGGGGTGATGGGAAATGCAAGGAAGACCCTCCAGGGAGCGTGAACTTGGACAGTGTCCCGGCCAGCTACACCTGATTGGAAAAAAGAGGGAGAGGAAGAAGCCGGCAAAGAAATGGTGGGACCTGGGCGTCCATCAGTCCTGGCTTGCCCAGGGCTTCCTGGAAACCCCACAGTCCCAGGAAAATGAGACGGTTGGTCACCCCAAGGGGGAAGGACGCTCTAGACCAAAGAAAGCAAGTACAAAATTATGGGGGCGAATTTGCCTCCCAGAAACGTGTCGAATCCACCCATTCTCCCAACACTGCCCACCGCTACCCCACAGGGCCAGAAGCAAAATGTAAGGGGGGCCCAAACTCGACAATCAAGATAAAGCCTTCAGTGCAACATCAAACTTAAAAATAAAAAATGTGGGACTTCCCTGGCAGGCCAGCGGTTAAGACTTCACCTCCGATGCGGCGGGGAGGGTTTGACCCCTGGTCGGGGGAGCCAAGATCCCACATACCTTGGGGTCAGAAGCATAAAACAGAAAACAGAAACAATATTGTAACAAATTCAATAAAGGCTTTAAAAACGGTCCATATCAAAACATCTTTTTAAAAGATCCAAATGTAAATATCCGTGATGAGCAAAATATTAAAAATGTAAATAAAATTCCTTAAAATATTCAGTATAGAATTCCTATCTGGGGACTTCCCTGGTGGTCTAGCGGTTAAGAATCGACCTTCCAATGTGGGGAATGTGGGTTTGACCCCTGGTCTGGAAACCAAGACCCCACGTGCTTCAGAGCAGCTAAGCCTGTGGGCCAAAATTAAGACCTGAGGCCAAGAGGCACAGGTTAAGAGGCACAATTAAGAGGCAGCCAAGTAAACACATATATGTATGTATTTTAAAAGTAGTAACTACTTTAAAAAAAAGTAGTAACTACTTAAAAAGAATTCCTATCTGACCCAGCAAGTCACCCCCAAGGTATATACCAAAAAGAATTGTAAACAGTTATTTGAATGAAGGGGCTTCCCAGGTGTGGTAAACAACCTGCCTGCCAGTGCAGGGGACATAAGGGACGTGGGTTCCATCCCTGGGTCGGGAAGATCCCCTGGAGGAGGGCAGGGCAACCCTCTCCAGGATTCTTGCCTGGAGAGTCCCATGGACAGAGGAGCCTGTCGGCCCACAGTCCATGGGGTCTCAAAGAGTCGGACACAACGGAAGCGACGTAGCATGCACGTGTTTGAATGAAAGCCTGTCCACGAATGTTCATGGCAGTACTATTCACAGGAGTCAGGAGGTAGAAGCAACTCAAGTGTCCTTCAGTTGATGACTCGGTGAAACTGTGGTCCATCCTCACGAGCGTGCTCCAGAACCATCATATGTCACATTTGTGTGTTCGTGCTAAGTCACTTCAGTTGTGTCCAACTCTTTGTGATCGTATGGACTGTAGCCCTCTCCTATAGTCCATGGGACTCCTCTGTCAATGGGATTCTCCAGGCAAGAATACTGGAGTGGATTGCCATTCCATCTCCAGGGGAATCTTCCCGACCCAGGATAGAACCTGCATCTGTTACGTTTCTTGCCTTGGCAGGTGGGTTCTTTAGCACCAGCGCCACCTGTGAAGATGTTACATTGCTGTTGTTTAAGCTGCCTTGTCGGTGGTTTCTGCAGCCCCAGCAGACTCCTGCAGGTCCCCTTGTCAGACTGGCAAAATCTTACCATGTGGTAGGACCAGCCAGGGGTCAGGGCAGAGGGCAGAGGGTGTCAGAGGGTGAATGGGCGCAGCCTTTCCAGAAGGTCACTGGGCGCGTCTAATGGAAGTTGAGATGCCCACGTTCGGTGCCCCTGTCCCCAGGGCTAAGACTCCATCCCCTGGTCCTGGAGGACTCTGCACAAGGACCCCAGGACGTTGTGGCCTGGGAAGGGGAGCTGGGCGATGCACAGTGGAAGGAACGTGGTGGTCCTCGAGGAAAGCCATCCCAGATGTAAAACAGAAGAACAAGCAGAGCAAAATTCCACTTTGCTTTCTTTTATTTTTTCAATGTTTTATCTTATATTGGAGCCCAGTTGATTAACAATGCTGTGATCGTTTCAAGTGGACCTCAAAGTGATTCAGGTATACAGATACATGCATCTCTTCTTTAAATTCTTTCCCTCTTTAGGTTGCTACATATTATCGAGCAACACCAACACCACCATAATTTTGAGCAGTTTCCTGTGCTATACCGTAGGTCCTTGTTGGTAAGCCACTTCATTTAAAAAATTTTTTGGTTATCTATTTTAAACAGAGCGGTGTGTCCATGTCCATCCCAAACTGCCTAGCTATCCTTTCCCCCGTCCTTCCCTGCACTGGTAACCTAAGTTCCTTCTCTAAGTCTGTGAGTCTGTTTGTGTTTTGGAAATAATATCATCTGTAGCATTTCTTTTTAGATTCTGCGTGTAAGTGACATCATACAATATTTCTCTTTCTCTGCCGGACCCACTTCACTCAGTCAGACAACCTCTAGGTCCATCATTTCCTTTCCTTTTTTAAAGTGCACGTATCACTGCAGTGAAAACACAGAAGCGCCTGGAAGCACACACACCATCTGCAGAGGTTTCTTCTAGGGGCGTGGGTGGCAGAACTCGTGTTTATCGTTAAAACTTTAAAAAGTGATAGGATTGTGGGTGATTTCTGACTGTGTGCCCCCAGGGAGCTAAGGCCAGCCTGCCTTGACTCCAGACCAGTCCAGGTAACTGGGCAGCACCATCCAGTGTCCCAGCTGGCTGACCAGTGTCCCAGCTGAGGTGGGATTTGAACCTGGCATTCGGCTCTTGTCCTGGCCTCTGTGTCTGTTTATTTAGTTGGCTCTGAACTTGGAGCAAAGGTGGGGCCATGGTCCAGCCCTGACCCAGCTGGGCTCTGGGATGCTGGGGGGTGGGCCGTGTCTCTAGCACCCCCACCAGACCACCAGGGCCAGGGGTCCTTCCGCAGGGACTGCCCATCAATACCGATGAGAGGATGAAGCTGAGGAGGACTGGGCGTCCCGGTGAAGCAGATCACAGTGGCCAGTACCCCTGAGTGACTGACCCTGCTCCCGGCCGTCCATGGGCCGGACGCTGTCACCCTCTGGCAGGACACAAAGCAACTCTGAGGACACCTGGGAAGAATGGGAGAGGGACCCTGCCAGGCGGCCCCATCTCCACAAAGTTTAAAACAGGTGAAGTCACTGATGCTGGAAGCCTGCGGGCGCCACCCTGCGGGGGCGGGGCGCGGGGCCTGGGGCCCGGGGCCGGTGCATCCGTGTGCACATTCAGCCAGCTCCACACCCAAGCACCTTTTTGTCTATGGATTGTTCTTCAATTAAAGGTTTTGGTTTTTTCATTTTTTTTTAAATGCTCATGGCTTCTGAATTCCCCTGAAGTGTTCCGGGTCCCTGAGAAGGGGGCGGAGCACAGGGTGGCTGCTTCCCCAGCTCCTCCAGAGCCCCCCACCCCCGCAATGGAAACGCCCCTCCCTTTGGGTCCCCCCATCCCATTAGCCACGCGGGCTCCCACATGGCCCTGGGGGTGCTGCCGTGGGTCTGACTCAGGGCCAGGAAACAGGTGCTGCTACCCAGGCCTGCGGCTGAGTCACCAGCCCACCTCCAGGCTGAGCCACCCGGAAAACACCACCCGGGTGAGTCACCCCAGGCTGGGCGCAAGAGCATTCCCGACACCCAGGGGAGCTGGCCCTCTGACTGGCAGCAGCACTCCCTGGGGGAGCTCCTGGGGTGAAGGGGGAGGGGAGACGGGGGAGGGAGGGCACGGGAGGGATGGGGTGGGGGGAGGGGAGGGGAGGAAAGGGGTGGGGGCAGGGTGGGAGGGGCAGGAAGGGGGCGGGAACAGAAAGGAGTGGGAGGGGCCGGGGCTGGGTGGGAGGACCTGGATGGGAGGAGACAGGGGAGGTGGGAGGGGCGCGAGTGGGAGGGGAGGGGCAGGGGGGAGTGGGCAGGGGCGATGACCCAAGCTGGACCACCCCGGAAACATCAAGCCCCCGCTCCACTCACCCAAAGCTGAGCCTGCCCAAGAGCATTGAGCCCTGGAGGTGATGGAGTCTGGGGTGCTGCTGGTGGGGTTGTGGGCCTAATGAGGTCCTGGTGCCCCCGAGACGCTGGCCTAGGGTGGCGGCTGATCAAGGGCTGATGGCGCCTTGAAACACCGCTGTCTCTTCCCCTGGTGACCCCGGGTTTGTACCACCCCCAGCTCCCAGCTTTTGGAGATGTACCAGCAACTCTGTAGGGCTGATCTGAGACCTGGGCATGGACACTGTGGGCCATTCCACACTGGGAGGGCCGGCCACACTCAGTGGTAAATGTGCTTGAGATAGATCCACCCCACTGTAAGTATACCCACCAGGAGCCGGAAAAATCTTCCCTCCCACCGGAACCCCGACTAAATGCAACCCCCAGTCCAGCCTCCCCCGAGAGCCCAGAAATGCCCTCAGCTTCCCTGGCACCACTTTCCACGGGGCCACTGCGGCACAGGGGGAGATGTGGAGGCCGCGGGTCTGGCTGACTGTGCTCATGTGCACGTTGGTTGCTCCGTCCTGCCCCACTCTTTGCGCCCCATGGACTGTAGCCCACCAGGCTCCTCTGTCCATGGGATTCCCCAGGCAAGAAGACTGGAGTGGGTTGCCATTCCCTCCTCCAGGGGATCTTCCCGACCCAGGGATCGAACCCAGGTCTCCTGCATTGCAGGCAGGTTCTTTACTGTCTGAGCCACCAGGAAAGCTGTGCTTATAGCTTATTTCAATCTTACAAAAATATGCAACCTTGAGAACAGTTGTCTTGGGGCCCTGCCTGAGGCTGAACCTGCTGATCACTAGGACCAGCATCCAGTCTTCCTTCTTCTGGTTCAGAACCCGAAGTTCAGTGGGCCACCCGCACTGCACATAATTACAGACCCCATTCCGCAGCCTCCACTGCAGCTGACGTGACTCTGGGAGGAGAGGTCCCCCAAGAACTGGTAAAGGGAGGAGGGGATCCTTTCACCCAGGTTCCCAGACCTCTCATCCCTCTTCTCCACTGTCTCTCCCTTCTTCGCAGCCAACACCCTACTAAGACCACTGACTGTTCCCGTGGGCAAATATCATGAGTCCTTTAATGGAGACATATGATGAGCTGAATACATACACTCAAAAGGCCATTCGAAGAGTTGTAATAACCTTCACGTCAGCCAGATCCTTAGCAAGCTGTTATCTTTAGGGAGCAGCTGGGTTTTGTGTTTTTTTTTCCATGATATCTGTGCCACTACGGGAGGTTGAGTAAGACTGGGACCCACAGAGGGGCAGGATCAAGGGCACAACACTTGCAGGGTCAAATGAAGCCGAGGTTAGATGGCCAAGCCATTTCCTCATTTCTTTAATAGTAATGAGACCATTGAGGGCTTCCCTGGTGGCTCAGATGATAAAGAGTCTGCCTACAGTGTAAGAGACCTGGGTTCAGTCCCTGGGTTGGGAAAGTCCCCTTGAGAAGGGAATGACTATCCACTTCACTGTTCTTGCCTGGAGAATTCCATGGACAGACGAGCCTGGTGAGCTACAGTCCAGGGGGTTGCAAAGAATCAGACATGAGTGAGCGACTAACACACACACACATGCACACACACACTGAGACCATCATAGGATCAGTAGGCGGTGCCTCTTGGTCATCTCTTGTTGTCATTCAGTCACGCAGTTGTGTCTGACTCTTTGCGACCCCATGGACTGCAGCACACAAGGCTTCCCTGTCCTTCACCATCTCCCAGAGTTTTCTCAAACTCATGTCCATTGAGTCGGTGATGCCATCCAACCATCTCATCCTCTGTCTCCTTCTCCTCCTGCCTTCAGTCTTTCCCAGCATCAGGGTCTTTCCCAATGAGTCGGCTCTTTGCATCAGCTGGCTAAAGTATATTCTCTTGAAACCTCCTCTGTGTGCCCCTCTTGCCAACATTAGCTTCTCACCATCACTGAAGTTGTGTATCCCTTCATTCACTTGTATTGATTAATTCATTCATTAAACATTTGCTATTTTGTGTGAAACACCATATTAGCCCAACTACATATAACTAACGTTTTCTGTTAACACAGAAATCCTCCAAACAACATTTAGCTTAAGTAAAAGAAGTTTGTTTCTCTCTGTAGTAAAACAAGCCTGGAGGTCAGCAACCCAGGCTGCTTCAGTCCCAGTTCATCCAAAGTCATTACCTTCTAGTCCAAAATAGCTGCTCAGTTCCAACCCTCACATTCACATTCCAGGCAGCAGGAAGGAGGAAAGGAAAAGGACTGAAAAAGGGCTACCCATGGGATTCCTTTCACCTGGAATGTGCTGGGTCCCACCTGGCCAATCCTGCTCACCTGTCAGGTGAGGCCCTCCGAATATCCTTCTCATGATAATGAGGCAGTTATTTGTACAACTGTTTCTGTGCATTCGGGTTCCCACTAGATTGTAACCTCCACGAGGGCTGGGACATCTGCTTCAGTCCCACTGTGCTGCTGGGGGAAGCAGCATCTCTCCCGGGCTGGAGGAGGGAGAGATGAGACCCAGTGCTGGACCACAGCCTGGGTTTTCTCTGGATTCTTCTTCCTCTTCTTGCTCATCAGACCCAGGCTGGTTTTGGTGGTGAACAGGGCTTCTAAGGGAAGATGGGCCAGCTCACAACGCAGGGGTAAAATTATGCTTTCTGCCTGATTTCCATTACTCTAATGGTGACCCATTTGTCTGCCTCACACCAGGCTGTCTTCAAGATGACAAGTTGAGTGTCCCACTGGGTCACTGCTGAGCACACAGAGCCCATTACCGTGCTGGCTGTGGGTCCCGGCACAGCCTGTGCCAGGAAGCCGGTGCCTGCCACCGGGGGTGCGGTCCTCCTTTGTCTGAAGGCGTCTGCTGGTCCTGGGAAGGCAGGGCACCCCTCCTCACTTCTGCCTCGCTGCGTCTGCCTCTTCTGGTGCCCACCCAGCTCTTCCTGGTGGGGTCACCAGGCACCCCCAAGCTTGTACAGTCCCCTCACCAGACGCGGAGAAGCAGTGAGAGTGGGCGTCCCCCTGGCTGGCATCATGGTGACAGAGCACGTCAACTTAGAGGACCTGTATTTGTATACAGCATGTGTCTAATCATTTAATGTAGACTTGCTAAGAGCTTCCTGGCGGGCTACAGTCCATAGGGTTGCAGAGTTGGACACGACTGAAGTGACTGAGCATATACGCAGCCTTGCTAAGTGGATTCATAACACATGTAAAGACTGCTTATGATAGTCCCTGAGACACGTGGAAAAAAGTGACCAGAGGACAGGATTTTTTGTTTTTTGAAACGTTCTCGCTCTGTCTACCACTGCCCCTGCTGTTCCCCTGGCCACGTGCGTGCTAAGTGCTTCAGCTGTGTCTGATTCTTTGCGACCCTACAGACTTGTAGCCCACCAGGCTCCTCTGTCCATGGGATTCTCTAGGGAAGAATACTGGAGTGGGTTGCCATGCCTTCCTCCAGGGTCAGGGCTCAAGCATGCATCAGGGTTTGGCTTCCAGGAAGATCTGGGGGCTGCTGGCAGGATAAAAAAATCTGACAGCCCCTCTGAAGTGCATCACCAACAGGGGCTCACTCATGTCTCACTTATCTGTGGGGCCACCGTCTCCCACTTAGGGGCCTGAATGCTGGCTCCGTGGCCGGAGCATTCTGGACCCCAGGACTTCTGTTTAGAACCTCTGCTTCTTCAGACAGACGAACAGGTTCCTTGACAAAATAAATTGAGAGCAGACGTGTCCTCAAGCTCTTGTCGATGGTAAGATTTGCTGAACGTGGAAGACAGGAGAAGGCTGACATTAACCACTTGTCTGGTGCACCAGGACGCATTGATTCTCGGAAGAAAAGCCAGTGTTACGAGTGACACATGACTCTCCTGCTAAAGTGGTCATTGTCGAGAGGTGGTGGCATTTCTCAGGTAGCCGGGGGCACCCTGGCTGGGCCCCTGCCTACTTCCCAACCTGTCTGATGAGAGGGCATCCCCATTCTTCTCCGGTGAGTTGCAGAAAGCTGCCCTCGGCTCTTCCGCATCTCAGCCCTCCGTCTGCCCACCATTGACAGCCTGCCAGAGCGGTGGTCCCCCTTCCCCCTTCCTTCCTTCAAAGGCACGCACTGGGTTGGCCAGGGGCTTCTGACATCAGTCTGTGATTCCTGCTTAGGCCCCCTGCCCCTTAGTCCCCTCCCACCCCAGGCTGCCAAGATAGGAGCGACTAGAAGTCAGATGTGCCCTGGAGAAAACACCCCGTCTTTCCCCATCACCCTCATCGCAGCCAGGAGTGTCCCTGAGACCACTTCCCAAGCCAGATGCCCCCTGCATCACCCCCCGCCCTCCAGTAAGCCAGGGTGGGCACTCAGCACCCCAGGTTAGGGCTTTGCTCCTTCCTGACCAGCTAGCTGGCCTGGACTGGAGGCCTCAGGTGCCCCGCAGAAGCAAATGGCTCCCCCGGAGTTGGTCGGAGCTTTCAGTCCTATGGTGCATGGGACTAAATGTGGGTGACACATAGTGTATCATCATCATGATTCTCTCTCCTGAATCCTGTTCCCTCCAGAGTCCGCAATTAAGTCAATGGACCTAACATTCATCTGGGCAGGTGGGGACACGGCTGCACCCTCCTGGCAACCAGCTCGGCCACCAGCTGGCACCTTCCAGCAGGGGCCCCTCTGTCTGCTTCTGCCTGCTGCCACTGAGGACTTCAAAGGCCAGTAGTGCCCAGCCAGGTGGGAGAGGGCCCAGGCAAATTTTCTCCTGATGGCTTCCTCCCTCCTCGGAAGCCTGGAGGCGCCCGGCCTGTGTGTCCCCAGCTGTCTTTGCAAGCAAAGCCTGGCCCAAGCCAAGGCGCATCCTGCAATGAGCCACGGCCGGCCTTGTTCCCAGGGGACTCTGGCCGCCTGTCCGGGGCAGCGGCACCCTGCTGTCGGCCGCCGCCCACCCAGCCCTTGGCTGCCTCTGGGAACCTTGGCGGGTCTGCTTCCAGGCCCTCAAAACCTCAACCACTACCTGACCCTGCTCCCAAGAGCGCTGCCTTGTCCTGAAGGGCTGCAGGTACCCCTTCCCGCCCAGCAGCGCAGTGGGATGTTGTGGGGCACCCACAGCCCTCAGGTTGGAGAGCCGACCAGCCCGCAGGCCCACAGCCTAAGTGCGCTTGCGGATCCGCCCCCTTTTAGAAAAAGAGGAGGGGCTTCCAGGTGGGCTAGTGGTAAAGAACCCACTTGCCAATGCGAGAGGCGGGTTCGATCCCTGGGTCTGGAAGATCCCCTGGCGAAGCGAGTGGCTACCCAGTCCAGTCTTCTTGCTTGGGAAATCCCACGGACAGAGGAGCCTGGCGGGCTACAGTCCATGGGGTCGCAAAGAGTCGGACGTGACTGAAGCGACTTAGCCCAGCCCAGAAAAAGGGGACCGGGGTCCGGGTAGGGAGGGCCACTGGGCACGGGAGGATGAAGCTGGGCGGGCTTCGGGCTGCTGTCCTTCCCCCATGGATGGCTCTCGAGGCTGAACCCTTAATCCTGCCGCTGCAACAGTGTGCGGGCTCGGCGGTGCCCAGGACCCCGCGATCGCGCCCAGCTCAGAGTGAGGGTTTCCGGCTGCCGAGTTCCCTGCGCAGGGGGAGCTGTGCCTGGCCCGGGGGTCGCGCTAGCAGGCGTGGGGTCTCCGCCACGGTTGGGGGCTCCCCATTCACGGCGATGGGGGCTCTCCGGCCAGGTGCGGGGGGGTGGGGCGCTTCTCGCCATCCCCGCCAGCCCCACTCGCAAGGCAGGCCCACCGCGCGCCGCCCCCCCGCCCCGCGGGCGCTCCGAGGCCCCTCGGAGACTGAGTTCCGGTCACTCCCGCCCACTCGGGCGGGCGAGGGCGCGGGAGGCGGGAGCTGAGCCCGTGACGCGGCCGAGCAGCTCCGGGATGCGCCGCATAAATAGTGGCGGCGGCGGCTCCAGGCGCGGACACGTCGAGGGAGCCCAGCCGCCCTGCGCTTCCCGCTTCCGCGTCCCCGAGGCCCCGCCATGCGGTGAGCGTCCCTGGCCCTGCCCCACCCGACTCGACGGACGCGCGGCCCCGCCGACACAGGACCTGCAGACACCCCAGGACCCGCAGACATCCCCCGACCCTCCGGGCCCCGCTCAAGGTACCGCGCCCCTGAGCTCACCCCACTTTTTCTCCGCGTTCCCCTTTACAGAGCGCCCGCCTGCCGGTGGACCTTCCCCGGGGCCGGCGCGGCGCCTCCGCCCCTGGCCGGGCTCTCTCCTGGGCACCCTGGCTCCTGGCTGCTGCTCCCACACCCGCAGGGGTCGGGGGGGGGGTCCGGAGCCCCAAATCGACGTGCGCCTTGGGGAGGGAGGCCGGTCTCCCCGCACCGCCGCCCACCGCCCCTTCCCTTGCAGATGCCCAGAGGCTCCGTCCTGCTGCTCGCCTCCCTGCTCCTGGCAGCGGCCCTTTCAGCCACCCTGGGCCTCGGGTCACCGGTAAGCGCTGGGCGGGGGCAAACACCACCCAAGCCGAGTCTCTTTCTTGGCAAAGGGGGGCGACCGCATCAGAACCAGACTGGGGGTGGGGATGGGGTGAATGCCTTGTGCCAGGAACAGAGCCATCGGTTCTGCCTCGAGGTGGGAGGGGGTGTGGGCGCATCGGAAGACTGGGGAGTGGGAGTGGGGGGCGGCGCCGGGAGGGGCCTGAGTCCTCAGAGCAGATGGATGGCTGGTGTTTCCGAGATGATCGCTGGATCCTCCAGGCAGCAGCCTCTCCCAGTACCAAGAGCCCCTGGCTATGGACCACTAAATGTGGACCCTGTGAACCAGAGGTTAGTGCCTCAGACTAGTGAGGGGTGAACTCCATTTGGTTAAGTCCAGTAGAGCGTCAGTTACCCCGTTTGCCAGCTGGTTTTGTCAACACGTGTCTTCTGCATCATTTAAAGCCAGTGGGTACACTCGGAGTCTGTGGTCTGCACCTCTAAAGGAATTCTTGGATAAGGCAGGTATTGCTGTTCTCCTGTTGAGCATAGCTTACTGGGGTGCAAGTCTGGAATGTCTTGCAGTTTCCCAAAGTACATGCATTATTCTAATTCCTGTATCCTGCCTGGAAAGTCTGGGTGAATTTCACTTAATGTCTTTCTAATTTCATTTAAAGCTCTTGCTTTAACAGTTTGCCTCTCTTAGCTTATTCTATGAGAGTCAAGAGTCGTCACTGAAGCCGTGTGGCTAATTGAAGTAGATGCTAACTTCACAGGCTGCCATGGTGGGTTATATGAGCAGAAGCTGCCGCTGGGGGCTTCTTTGAGCCATCGTGGCCTGTACCAGGCAGGATGCTTGCCCTCTGACCCCTGCCCTCCCATTTAAGGTGAAGGAGAAGAGAGGCTGGACCCTGAACAGCGCGGGCTACCTTCTCGGACCACGTGAGTGAGGCCGGGCCGGCATCTCCGGCAAACCTGCTCTGGTCTAACTGGCTGCGGCCCTGGTGCTGACCCTGCTCTTCCTGAAATGTGGGGGTTGCCGATCATTGCTTCGAGCCCTTGATTTTCCACTGCGAGTCAGATAAAGGGACACAGGGGAGTTTTCCCTGAGACTTTGAGGCAGGGTGGGTTTCTCTGTAGGTTTAACTGAAGGGACTGACCCAGGCCCTTCCGAGGCCTTGCCTTCCTCTGGGATTCCCAGCCTCAGACCCTGTTCAGGCCTCCCTGGGTGAGCGTCTCAGAAGGCAGACACTCCTTGGGGCTCTGTTCTGGGCCCTGTCTCGGGTCCCTCTGTGTCTCCCTGAATGCTCCCTTCCATTCCTTGACCTGAAGAGGCCAAAACATGCTCACGCCAAGACTGAATGTGTATGGTTCTCTTTGTGCTCCGAATCTGCTCCTGGAGCCGTCCTGCAGGGTGACTGACCCTCGGGGTCTTATCTTTGATGTGACATCGTCTGCACTTGGTGTGAGTAATTTGACTCCGTTCAGGATGCAGACTTCAGTGAGTGTAGACTAGTGGGGACCTTCAGAGAGTCCCAGTTCGACCGCTGCGTTTACGGGCAAGCACACGGACCCCGGGGCTCAGTGACCGGCTCGCTGCCGTGGAATTCCTCAGGGGGCGCAGGAAGCGGCAGAGGTGGGAAGTGGCTCACCTCCAGGCGCTAAAGGGGACGCTCCGGCCCCCAGGCTGCATGCCACCCACCCCCACTCCGCTTCCTGCACGTCTTCTGTCCACAGTGACCCCTTCAGGTTTCGTCCTCAAGGAGGGGCGAGGGGAGGCCTTTCACTTCCCATCTCACCCCGCCCCACTTTCAGACTTGCAGGCATGGTTTCGTTGGGGATAGCCATCAGCCTTGAAGAAACTCCTCCTCTGTTTATTTCCTGTTTTCCCACAGGAAAGGAGGCGAACAGCAGAGAGCTCTTGTCCCAATCCCTCCAGAGTCACTGGGAAGAGCCATCCCCATTCAAACGATCCTGGGAAGCTGTTTTTAGTTTTTAACCCCCGAGTTAAAGTACAGACTCTTCTTCCACTTCACATGGTTGTTTATCTGATCATCTGCAGGGTCTCTGAGAACCGGGCTTTGAGAAATGCAGAGACAGAGATGAAAACAAGGCAGGCCACAGGCAGGGTCCCCTGGGCATCTCTGGGCTCGGAACAAAAGCAGTGGCCAGTCCCCAGGGGTCTGGGCACTGTGGGTGGAGTGGCCTTGCCTGCTGGACACCGACTCATGAGTTTTCCTGAGCCCTCTGCAGCCTGGAGTCCCTTCCTCCCAAGAAAGCACCTCATCTCTGGTGCTTCTGGCCCCAAAGAAAGGAGGAGCCCATGTTGAAAATGTATTTATCAAGGGCATCTGGGACTGCCCTGGTTGTCCGGTGGTTAGGACTCCATGCCTTCACTGTCGGTTCCCCGGGTTTGGTCCCTGGCTGGGGAGCTAACGTCCCACAAGCTGAGCAGCGCAGCCAAAAAATCCTGAGTCAGAAAACAAGCTGTTTTTCACCATCAAGTTGGATCAGCAGAAGCTGTCCATCTAGACCAGCTCTTTGTCAGAATCCCTTACGACTTTGCACCATGCTCCCGGCTTCTCAGCATGAGAATGTGCATGCTGCCGAGGCTGGTCTGAGCCTGGAGGCGCCCAGCGGCCTCCTGACGTGCTGGGTGCTTGTCATCCCTCTGCACTGTGGGCCGAGGACTCCTTGAGAAGCTGCATTAGCTTGCGCTTGCCCAGGCTTGGAGGCGACCTGGTGCATCAGGCCTGGCAGCCAGAAACCATGGCCCAGGTCTTCTCCTTCACCCCAAAGGGCCCCAGGTCAGGCCCTTCCCTTCACTGCAGGCTGCTTGGTGCAGAGTCCGCATTCTTTTACTTTATCTTTTTGGCCACGCTCTGCAGTTTATGAGATCTGAGTTCCCCGACCAGGGATTGAACCCAGGCTTTCAGCAGTGAAACCGAAAAGTCCTAACCGCTGGCCTACCAGGGAACTCTGTCCAATACTTTCTTAGGGGATCTCTGCTTGCAACCTCAATTCCCGCTTTTCACTCCAGCCAACATGCATGCACACGCACACACACACGTAGACACATGCACACACATACGCACACACGTGTACACACATACGTGCACGCACACACACATGCATACTCCACCTCCCTCCTGCCTTCTCGCCCCCTCCCTCCTCCTCCTCCTCCTCTCTGACTCTGTCTCTCTCTCCCTGGCTCCAGTCTGTCTCCCTCACAGCAGCCAGTGGTCTTAGATAAAGTCTGCTTTCACCAGAAGGGCAAATCTTGTGGCTCCGCCTGCCCCTGTTTTCAGGGACATAGGACCCCAGCCCCTGTCCTCTGCCTGGGAGGCACCCAGTTCAAATGCCAGCCCCCCTGGGGCGCCGTTGGCACACCCGTGCTGACCAGGCCTGGAGCCAGTGCCCTCCACTAGGCGCATGATGGTCCCGTCTGGACCGGCGGCTCCCCTCCAGCTCTGCGGGCCCGCAGCCCCTGGATGGGAGTGGCGCCCTGGCCCTGGCACAAGTTCTCTCCTCTGGTTCCACGGAGAGCGGCCCTCCCTCTTCCACGGTGCCCCTGCCGTGCGTGGTTTGTACACTCTGGTTGTGTTGCGTGTCGGCGGTAAGCAGCCGTGTGTCCTGTCACGGCGACAACACTCAGGTGCTTTCCTCCCTGATTTGCCGACAGATGCCATCGACAACCACAGGTCATTTCAAGACAAGCATGGCCTCGCCGGCAAGCGGGAACTCGAGCCTGAAGATGAAGCCCGGCCAGGTGAGAGGACTTTAATCCCAGGGCACACAGGGCAGTGGGGGTATTGGTCTCCTACCACCCCACAACCGAGCCTGAGCTGGGCCCCACGAAATCTGCCAGCCGCCAGAACGAGGCGCCCCAAACCTGAGAGTAAGATCCTGAGGTGGCCACAGGGTCTCAGGGCCTGCCCTGCGCCGAACCGGACTCTGGGAGGGAGGGAGGGGCGTCCCAGTGATGCCCCCAGGTGTCCAGGTCTAGGAGTCGTCAACCCTGCCCCCTCTGGTTTCTAGGAAGCTTTGACAGACCGCTGGCGGAGAACAACGTCGTGCGCACGATAATTGAGTTTCTGACTTTCCTGCATCTCAAAGGTACGTGAAGTACCACCAAGGGGAAACCCCACCTCTTGGAAGCCTGTGGAGAAAGAATTCCATGGACTTCTCCTGGGGAGGAGCCGGGTCCACCTCACACCTGGTCACGCTGGTGGGAGAGGTGACAAGGCCGGGGCTGGGACCAGCCACAGGGGGGCCGGGTTCCCTTGCGCTGCCGACCCCGACTCCTGGCCGCGGTGACGGCGGCTGTCCCTGTGGGGCTGCAGCCACTGCACACAGCCAGGCTCTCCGCAGACCACCTGCAGCCCAGGGGCCTGGCTGCACTTTCACCGGGGGCAGTCTCCTGGGGGCAGCTGCGTTTGACCCCCACAGCTCTGCAGCCTGGGATCTAGGCTCTTCCATGGACACTGCAGACGAGGGGGCCTCCCATGGCCCATCCGACCTTAGCACTTCTGTGCTTGTGACTGCCGTTCTTGCCCCAGTGAGAGTCTAGCCTTAATCAGAGCCGCCCTGTGGAAGGGGCTCTGAGAGGTCCCCGCCAGGAGGTGGCCTGGGGACACAGCGGGACGAGGGCCGCTCCGAGGCTCCAAGGGAGACACCAGGGTTGTCACTGTTTTGTTGTCTAGTTGGAAGAGTGACAATCATTTCTGGGTTTTGTCTTGATCCACTTGCTCTCACTGCTTTTAGGGGGGGCTTAGCGGTGGAGGAGTTGGGGCGATTAAGCTTGCGGCTTTCCCTCAGAACCATCCATGGGCAGTGGGACTGTAGGAGAAGGACTTAGAAACCTCAGAACCAAGAGCCCAGTGGAGCCTCTGGGGAGACCTCTGTGGAGAAAACTGGTGACTTTTCCAGCAAGAGCAGACTGACCCTTACGGGTTTATTTGTTCTGTTTGGAATGTTGCCACATGGAACTTCTTTCCTTAGGGGACATTGATTTTTATTACCTAAATGCATGCCCGGTGTGGGGGTTAACTGTGGCGCGTGCCTGATGCCGGGGTCGACGCGGGGCATCTGTGAGTGTGGCCCTTCCCCTGCAGACGCCGGGGCCCTGGAGCGCCTGCCCGGTCTCCCCACAGCAGAGTCCGCAGAAGACGCCGAGCGGTCCTGAGCGGGCTCCCGCGCGTCGGTCTCCCCGTGTCATGCGCAGTCGTGCTCCAGGAGGATGCCCGTCATATGGCAACCGCCCCGTCCCCGCTGCCCTGATGCTGTGTCCGTACCATTTCAGGTTTTTCCCCTTTGGTCATAAGTTTCAGTGGCAAAATAAAAAAAAAAACCAGCAATGGCTTGTGATTCTCATTTCCTTCCCAGTGTCTGGCTCGTCACCCCTGCCACCGATGCGTTTTTAAAGGACGATGCTTGTCTATAATCACGGGTATTGGATAAAACCTGTACCCTCTAATTCCACCATCTAGAGTATCTCTGAGACACCTTCTGTTGTCACTCACGTTTAGGGAACAAAGTTGTCTTAATATGAAGCTGAGTCAAAGATAATTATGAAGGTAAATTTGTTTCTGAGACAGACAAAACCACAAACAGAACCCTGACCTCATATGGGGAGATGACATGGGGAGATGGGGGAAACGGCCTACCGCAGCCCTGAGCTTGAGGGATGAGGAGTGACGTGGAGGTGGATGTGAGGGCTCGTGAAGGCTAAGGGTGGCGAGGGGCGGCCGCAGTGCAGGGGCCGCGCGAGGTGGGCACTGCCACACACAGCACCGCAAGTCGCGTGGTGGGTTAGGAGGCCACCATCCGAAACAGGGCAGCTTCCCTTTGGATCAGGAGGTGCGCTAGGTTGATGCTGAGTTAAGGACAGCACGTGGGGACTAAGAGTAGAAATCTTGGTCTTCCTACCAAAGACCCAAGAAGGAAACAGGTGACGCCGCGAAGCCAGACAGTCGTTCAGTGCTGGCTTGTAGGCTCTTTCTCAGGAGCCCAAGCAGACCTGAGGAGGAAGCGGGGTGGTCTTCCTGCCATGTCCGCCCCAGCAGCGCCTCTCAGCCCTGGGGGCCCAGGTGGCCCGCAGACCCCTGAGTCAGTCCAGGTGCCCACCGCGTTCCCATGCTCCCCAGGTGACGGCAGCACGTGGCCAAGTGTGGCGCAGACCACCCGCTTCCAGGAAGAAGTAGACAGGGCTTAGTTCTCCGAGGCCTAGCCCAGCCCGGCCTCCTCTCCCTTGCGACTCACAGGCACTCTCTCTCCTGCCCCCAGCCACTCTTCCTGGCACGTGCCACGCGCATGCCCGGGTGGGCCATCCCAGCTCAGGGTGCAGGCGCACCGCCCGCAGGTCCCACCGGTGCCAGGCCGTCTGTCACCTCCTGCCCTCACCGTCCTCAGGCTCCTCTTCTGAGTTTCTCTAATTCCCCCAGGCTCGCGGGGGCCCCAGCACCCCCAGAAGCCCTGTCAGAGCTTGGGGGCCAGGCCCCTGCCCAGAGTGCTCAGGAGGACCAGGTGCACAGAGCCTGAACTCCTCACAAGCGCCCGGCATCAGCGGCTGGCGGGGGCCGCACATACCTCATTCATGCTCCCCCCACACCCGCCTGCAGTCTGCCTGCCCTGCCTCTGGCCTTGCCCCCTTCCATCCACACCTGGAGCCACCCAGCCTGCTCTGGCAGCCTCCCTGTGCCCTGAGCCCCAGATCCTGCCAACTGCAGCCCCTGGCCCAGTCTCTCTGACTTGAAACCTCTGCACACCACCCTACCAGTGCCTGGTAAACTCCTACACATCCCACACGGTCCCGCTCTGTGGTGGCCTTCCCAGGACACCTTCCTGTTCATTCTCCCTGAGCAGGGCTGTGTGCAGGCCCAGCGAGTGTGGCGCTGCCCTGGTTGGAGTTCTGTCTACAGCTGTCTCTCCTCACCACGCTGGACTCCCTCAGGAAACCACCCTTGCCAGAGAAACAGAGGTGAGCCGGGGCCACACTCTGGCTTCCAGCATCGCACCTGGCGGGCAGGAGAGCATCTCAGGGGCCTCGGTGCAGGTGCAGCCGTGTGGGCTCCAGGACGAGCTCTGCAATCTCACCCCCTCTGCCCCACCTGCTCCAAGCCTCTTCTGCCGTTTAGGTGTAAATGGAGTGGGAGAGACGGTGGCAGCGAGAGGCGAGGGGCGGGGAGCGGCGTGGTGCCATCTGCTGGTCACAAGTGATGGACTCAGTGGCCCTTCTCAGAGGAAGGCTGTGGAGGAGATGCTTTACTTCTCGGAGAGAACGTGGCTGGAGCTGGCCATGGCTATGCCGGGTAAATCAGTTGCCAATCGTGGCCAGTATTTCCAAGGGGAAGAGTTCACCAGACCCCAGAGGAAGTGGAGAATTCACAGACAGGCCTGAGAGCCGCCCAGGGGACCGGCTGAGAGGTGGAAGAGGAGAGTGTGGGGAAATTTTCCGCGAGGCTGTCTGTCCTGCAAGGAGCAGTCATGAAAGCTGAGGGCTGCAATCCAAGGTCAAGGACAGGGGCCTCCCCCGCCATCTGCGCAGAGCCACGCTGCTCAGGCGCACTCGGGGCGGGGTGAGGTGGTTGAGCGGGAGACCAGGCTGAGGAATGGCGAGTCTGCCTCCCTGGGAAGCTCCTCCAGGAGGGAGGAGAAGGTGATGCCTGAGAGGAGCGGAGAGGTACTGGGAGGCTAAAGAAGGCCTCGGGGAAGGGCGGTGAAGTCTCAGGAAGATGACAAGAATCACAGCTCATGACGTTCTAACATACAACTCAACTTTTGTTTTTAATACATTGCAAAAGAGAGATACTAGTTGTCCATTTTAAAGTCTGGATTTTACCCTATTTTATCCGTGGTAACAACAAAGAAGGCTCTAGAAAGCAGAACGCTTGACCACCTCTGATCTAAGCTTAAAATGTGATGTTTGCTGACTTGCAAGCTTGAAAGTACGTATGTTTTCTCTCATTCCCCTGTCGGTACAGTGAAAAGCCCTGGACATCATACATAAACTCAGGAGACTCAAAGTCAGGAGGAAGGCAGGGCAGGAGGGAAGTTAGGGCCCAGGGATGACACTGTGTGGAGACCTGGGTCCCTTCTTGCCTCCTCAGCGGAGGGAAGAGGTCGACTGTCTCTGAATTGATACACAGACAACACGATGCCCATCAAGAAACAGCATGAAAAAAACAAGTTAAGGACTGGGAGAAAATATTTGCAAACCACATATCCCATCAAGGACTGTTTTCGAAAACATATAAAGGACTCTCAAAGCTCAACAAAAAATCCAGTTAAAATGAGCACAATACATGAACAGACGCTTCACTGAACAGCTTACAGAGATGGAAAAAAAGCACCGGAAGAGACGCTCAGCATAATTAACGTTTAGGGGGCTGTACATTAAAACCATGGCCAAGAATCACTCAACACCCGTTAGAAGGGCTGAAGAAGCAGTGACAGCGCCACCTGCTGGTGAGGAGGCAGAGCGAGTGGGTGCCTCGCGCTGCGGCCGAAAATACAATACGACTCAGCTGCTCTGCAAGAGAGCTGATGACGCCTGTGAAGATCAAACATGCCACAACCATCCAACCCAACCACTGCACGCCCAAGCATTTACCCCAGACAAATGAAGACTCACCTTTACACAAGAACCCACACACAAATATTCATAGTAGTTTACTCACAACAGCCAACGACTGGGAACAGCTCAGCTGCCCTTCAACGGGCTATTCTCTCGTCACCCACGTGGACTACCGAGCGTGGAAAAGGACCGAGTATTAAGACTCACAACAACCTGGCGATCTCCCCAGAACTCCTGAGTCACATACTGCACGATGCCGTCTATATAACATTCCTGAAGCGACTAAGGCACAGATGTGGGGAACAGACTAGTGGCTGCCAGGGCTTGGGAGGGGAGGGGAAAAGGAGGGCGGGGGGTGTGAATACGAAGGAGTGACTTGAGGGAGCCTTGGGGTGACAGAATTCTGCATCTTGACTGTGTCCGTGTCAGCGTCCTGGCTGTGATACTGCACTAAAGCTTTGCGAGATGTTACCACTAGGGAAACTAGACAAAGGGTACATTTCTTTCCGTATTATTTCTTACAATTGTGTATAAATCACAATTACCTTAAAATGAAATGTTTACATTTTTAAGAAGCTACTAAAATATATTTTGGGGTTTTGGTATGTTCACTGGTGAATTCTACTAAATATTTAAGGAAAAAATTATTGCAATTCTTTACTATCCCTTTTGGGACACAGAAGCTGAAGGAAAACTTCCCAACTCATTCTAACTCACCCTATGAGTGCAATATTACCCTAAAAAAGACACACACACACAAACACTACGCGAAAGCTACAGACCAATATCTCTGATGAACATAAATGCGAAAATCCTCAACAAAGTATTGCAAGTCAAATCCGACTGAGTATAAAAATATTATCCACTACAACTAAGTGGGATATCACTACGTATGTAAGTCTGGTTCAACAATCAAAAGTCAATTAATGTAAGATTTTCCTGGTGGTACAGTGGGTAGGAATCCACTTGCCAGTGCAGGGGACACAGGTTCAATCCCTGTTCCAGGATGATCCTACATGCTGAGGAGCAGCGGAGCCCAGGCGTCCCAACTACTGGGCCTGCACTCTGGAGCCTGAGAGCCGGGACTACTGAAGCCTGAGCACCCTAGAGGCCACGCTCTGCGACAAGAGAAGCTGCTGCAGTGAGAAGCCTGAGCACCATAGGAAGAGTAGCTCCTGCTTGCCACGACTAGAGAAAGCCTGAGAATAGCAATGAACGACCAGCAGAGCCAAAAAAAGAAAAATTTTAATGCAATCCATTGCATAAACAGGCTAAAGAAGAAAAATCTCAGGATCTTATCAGTAGATGCAGAAAAGGCATGTGACAAAATCCAATACCCGTAGATGATTAAAAAAAAATAAGCCTTTGGTAATCAATGAATCGATAAAGAATATTTACAACTTGATAAAGAATATCCAACAAAACCCGACATGCATGTGTCTAAGTTGCTTCAGTCATGTCCGACTCTGCAAACCTATGGACTGTAGCCTGCCAGGCTCCTCAGGCAAGAAAACTGGAGTGGATTGCCATGACCTCCTCCAAGGATCAAACCTGCATCTCTTGTCTCCTGCACTGGCAGGCTGGTTCTTCACACATTATACTTAACAGTGAGAAACGAGAAACTGTCCTACTAAGATGAGGAACAAGACAAAGATGTCCCCTCTCATTACTACCTTTCAACACCATGCTGGAAGTTCCAGCTAATGTGAAAAAAAAAAAAAAATACAGGTTGAGAAGGAAGAAATAAAACTTACTTTGTTCAAAGATGACCATGTTAAAAATCAGTCCCCAAACTCCTCAGAGAGAAAGACAATTATAGCAAGGTTGCAGGATACAAGGTTAATATATAAAAGTCAATCTCTTTCCCATATAGCACTAATGAACAAGCGGAATTTGAAATTAAAAACACAATACCATTTATGTTAGCACTCCCAAGATAAAATACTTAGATATAAATCTAACAAAACACGCACAAGATCTATATGAGGAACTTCCGTGGTGGTCCAGTGGATAAGAATCCTCCTTGCAATGTAAGTGACACTGACTACCTCGAGCCCGGAAGACCCCACACGTGGCTCAGTTCAGTCCAGTCGCTCAGTCGTGTCCGACTCTTTGCGACCCCATGGACTGCAGCACGCCAAGCCTCCCTGTCCATCACCAACTCCTGGAGTTTCCTCAAACTCATGTCCATTGAGTTGGTGATGCCATTCTACCATTTCATCCTCTGTCGTCCCCTTCTCCTCCCACCCTCTATCTTTCCCAGCATCAGGGTCTTTTCCAATGAGTCAACTCTTCACATGAGGTGGCCAAAATATTGGAGTTTCAGCTTCAGCATCAGTCTTTCCAATGAATATTCAGGACTGATTTCCTTTAGGATGGACTGGTTGGATCTCCTTGCAGTCCAAGGGACTCTCAAGAGTCTTCTCCAAAACCACAGTTCAAAAGCATCAATTCTATGGTGCTCAGCTTTGTTTATAGTCCAACTCTCACATCCATACATGACTACTGGAAACACCATAGCTTTGACTAAACGGACCTTTGTTGGCAGAGTAATGTCTCTGCTTTTTAATATGCTGTCTAGGTTGGTCATAACTTTTCTTCCAAGGGGCAAGAGTCTTTTAATTTCAAGGCTGCAGTCACCATCTGCAGTGGTTTTGGAGCACCCCCCAAAATAAAGTCTGTCACTGTTTCCATTGTTTCCCCATCTATTTGCCATGAAGTGATGGGACCATGATTTTCGTTTTCTGAATGATGAGTTTTAAGCCAACTTTTTCACTCTCCTCTTTCACTTTCATCAGGAGACTCTTTAGTTCTTTGCTTTCTGCCATAAGGGTGGTGTCATCTGCATATCTGAGGTTATTGATATTTCTCCCGGCAATCTTGATTCCAGCTTGTGCTTCTTCCATCCCAGTGTCTCTCATGATGTACTCTGTATATAAGTTAAATAAGCAGGGTGATAATATATAGCCTTATTGTTCCATGTCCAGTTCTAACTGTTGCTTCCTGAACTGCATACAGATTTCTCAGGAGGCAGGTCAAGTGGTCTGGTATCCCCATCTCTTGAAGAATTTTCCAGTTTGTTGTGTTCCACATGGTCAAAGGCTTTAGCGTAGTCAATAAAGCAGAAGTGGAGCAGCTGAGCGCCTGCGGCACAGCGATCGAGCCTGTGCTCTAGAGCCCGGAGCAGCAGCTACCGAGGCGCGAGTGCCCTCGCTCTGAAGTGAGTCCATGCTCTGAAACAAGGAAAGCCACTCCAGTGAGAAGCCCACACACCATAACCAAAGAGTAGCTGCGCTCTCCACAATTAGAGAAAAGCCTGCTCAGCAAGAAAGACCCAGCAAAGTCAAGTATATAACAGTCAAATAAACATTTTAAAAAATCAAAGAAGAACTAAATAGATATTCCATGTTCATGGAGAGAAAGACTCAGTATTTCCAAGATGTCAGTTCTTCTCAACTTGATCTATAGAATCAACACAATCCCAATCAAAATCTCAGCAGGTTATTTCGTGGATGTCAAAAAACTGATTCTAAAGTGACGTGAAGAGCAAAAGACCTAGAGTGGCCAACACAATATTGAAGGAGAAGAGCAAAGTTTGAGGACTGACAGCACCCGACCTTAAGGCTTACTATAAAGCTATAGAAGGCAATGGCACCCACTCCAGTACTCTTGCCTGGAAAATCCGATGGGCGGATGAGCCTGGTAGGCTGCAGTCCATGGGGTCGCTAAGAGTTGGACACGACTGAGCAACTTCACTGTCACTTTATAAAGCTATAGCAATCAAGACAGTGTGATATTTGTGGGAAAATTAACAAACAGATCAATGGAATAGAATAGAGAGACAGAAACTTACCCACATGAATATAGTCAACTGATAGGGAATTCCCTCGTGGTCCAGTGGTTGGGACTTGGTGCTTTCACTCCCAGGACCTGGGGTTTGATCCCTGGTCGGGGAACTAAGGTCCCACAAGCTGTGTGCTATGGCCAAAAGACAAACAAGCAAACACAAAAGAAAAAAAAAAAAAAGAAAAACTATATATAGTCAACTGTTCTGTGGCAAAGGAGCAAAGACAATACAATAAAGAAAAGGTAGTCTTTCAGCAAATGGTGCCAGAACAACTGGACATCCACATGCAGAAAGATGAATCTAGACACAGACCATATATTCTTCACAAAAATTAACTCAAAGTGGATCATAGACATAAGTGTAATGCGAAATGCATGGCCAGATGAAGCTCAAACTGGAATCAAGATTGCCGGGAGAAATATCAGTAACCTCAGATATGCAGATGACACCACCCTAATGGCAGAAAGCAAAGAGGAACTAAAGTAAAGAGCCTCTTGATGAAGATGAAAGAGGAGACTGAAAAAGCTGGCTTAAAACTCAACATTCAAAAAACTAAGATCATGGCATCCAGTCCCATCACTTCATGGCAAATAGATGGGGAAACAATGGAAACAGTGACAGACTTGATTTTCTTGGGCTCCAAAATCACTGTAGACAGTGACTGCAGCCATGAAATTATAAGACACTTGCTCCTTGGAAGAAAGCTATGACAAACCTAGGCAGTGTATTAAAAAAAGAGAGACATCACTTTGTCGACAAAGGTTTGTATTAGTTAAAGCTATAGTTTTCCAGTAGTCATGTACGGATGTGAGAGTTGAACCATAAAGAAGGCTGAGCGCCAAAGAATTGATGCTTTTGAACAGTGGTGCTGGATAAGACTCTTGAGAGTCTCTTGGACTGCAAGGAGATCAAACCAGTCAGTTGTGAAGGAAATTAATCCTGAATATTCATTGGAAGTACTGATGTTGAAGCTGAAGCTCCAATACTTTGGCTACCTGATGCAAAGAGCTGACTCATTAGAAAAGACCCTGATGCTGGGAAATATTGAAGGCAGGAGGAGAAGGGGTAACAGAGGATGAGATGGTTGGAGGGCATCATCGACTCAGCAGACATGAGTTTGAGCAAACTCAAGGAGATAGTGAAGGACAGGGAAGCCTGGTGTGCTGCAGTCCACGGGGTCGCAAACTAGTCAGACACAACTAAGTGACTGAACAACAACAAATCCCCGCTTTGGTCCCCATCAGAGCTAGGCTGTTCCAAACACAGCTTTACGGATCTCAACTTGTTCCTCGACTCCTTGCTCACTGATGTGCCCAGTGACCAGATCCTAGGACCCTGCTTCTTTAAGTGGTGTGTTTGTAAGCGAGCTTTTTAAACATTCTCCAAGGGGCCAACACTCTTAATGAACACAGAAACATAACAAATACACACTCAGCTATTAAGTTAATTGCAATAATGGAAGACATTTGAAATTTTTATTCCTCTTTGCTTTTACAATAGAACCAAAAGAGAGTCAACTTAATAACTTATCTTGCCTGCTAACTTCTGCAAATTAGTTATTTTAACCATATTTTACAAACAATAGTAATATTATAACAGTAATTATGGATAAGTAAATTGGATAATAGAGCTTTTCCACAATTTAAATAGAAACATATAAGAAACTAGATAATTTCAGCCCCACAACTCAAAAGGCTACTGATCAAACCAACCCCACTGTCTGCACTTTATGGTGACCCTAGAGGAGACTAGTAATTTCTGAGACTCCAGGGAAATATTTACACTCAGAAATTCTCCAAGGTATTTAGTAGTTCTCTACAGATTTTACGTTGTACCTTAGCAGCCTATCTGGGGAATTTATTTCTAAACAATTTAGGGGAAAAATCATTATGGCTTTTCATGCAGAGAAGCCTGTAGAGGAGGAAAATTCCCTGGAGAGGGTGAAGTCAATAGGAAAGGACTTGTATTTCTCTCCAGGGCCTGCTTCCACCCTCCATTACTCAATGCTACTGCAGACCATTCTCCCAGGATTACAGGAACCCACGCTGTCTCCTTGGGCCCAGACAACAACAGTAGGGTCATGCACTTCCTCAAAAAGTGGGGGAGGATTCCAGTCACCAAATCCCTTAGAGGCTCTGAGTAGCCCCTCAGTGTCCTGATGCAGAGAGAAAATTTGTTCTTAATGATGAAGCTATTGGTACAGACCCAGCCTCATGCTCCTTAAAATAATCTTTCTAAACTACAGATTTCCTTCAGAATACGGAGACAAAACCTACACGCATGTGTATTTCATGCTGTACTCTACTCAATTTCCAGCCCTTTGGATTTAAACTCAATATGGAGAATCTGTGACAAGCATCTCCCGAACTCCTCTAGGATCATTTGCTCCGCCAGGCACTCTGAGCAGTGCTCCTTCTCTGCTTCTTCGCCTTGGGCCAGCAGGCAGGCGCACGTGGCTTCCACCACCTCCCAGGAGATGCAGGAGGTCGGCCGCCTGTCAGAGCAAACCAGGTGAAGGCCACGTTCAGTCACTCCACTGTTTTAAATACCTTTCACAGTCCAGGGGACAGGCTTGTTATAGCACTTTAAAGAATGCCACTGGTAAAATCTAATGTTGTTTTCTTAATACTGGAAACTATATGCCCTGTGACCATATATAGGACTGCTTTTAGGAGAAGAATGCAGAGGACAGATGAGTCTGTCAGCTCCTAGACATCCTTTTCCCTGAAGATTCTGCAGTTTCTCAAACTTAGATCCACAAAGGAGCCGGGAGACCTGGGCTGCAGCAGCAAGCCTGCAGGCTGCGCAGGGGCTGAAGCAGCAGGAGTCTTAGCCAAGACAAGCCGTGGTCTGGGCTCCGTGCACAGTCTGTCTGCCTGAGGAAAGTGGCCACAGCACAGCGGGCTCTGGGCGCCGGCCCCGCCTCCCCAGGGGCCCGGTGGCTCTGAGGAGTCGCCTCCTGGGGACGCACTGTCAGCTTGCCTCTCAACACCGCCTGCATCCCTGAAGTGGTTCTGAAATCAGCTGAACCACGTCATACAGGACCAGTCACTTCCTCACTGGGCTCCAGGGGCAACTGTGACTTAGCTAGATAGTTGCCCAAGTCATGCTCAAATTGAGAAAATTTAGCAAAACTATAGATTATGAAAATATAGACATTGGGATTGGTTTAAATCTGTCAAGGCAATACACAATGACTTTTGTTGCAGATGAATGAACAGGGCTGGCCTCAGGTCGAGAGTCTTAACATTTTGAGACCGGACTCCAGAGTATGGAGTCCCTGTGACATTCCATCAGACACTCAGCATCACCATGTCAGGCAATAATGTTTCCACGTGTAATTTCACAGAAGACGCAGCCATGCTTCAGTGCATTTTATTAATAAAGGCTCACAGGCCACAGTGATGAGTGTTTCTGATATCTCTGACCAACAAAGCACGAATTTGTCTTTTCTACATGTTATCAATTAATTAATGACATCTGGTAGTTTATCATGACATGACCCATCCCATCAAACTCAAGGAAATTTTTTTAAACAGGTGAATCTAGTCCAATATCTAATAAAATTATTACTCAACATTTGAGACTTCCTAGGAGTATAATAATCACAAATATTTTTTGTAATTATTACAAAATATTAAAAAATGGCCTCAAAATAATTACACGGGACGACACGCCACTAAAGTGGGCTCCGTAAGCCCTTTAGTGAGGCGTACAGCACACACTGACACGCTTCGCGCAGTCACCTCCTGCGGTGAAGAGCGTTCAGGCATGTGCTGTCTAGAGATCAGGCCTTTGCCACCTGAGGGCCTTGGAGGCCCTCTGCTCTTGTACAAAATGGGTAACTCAGTGAGGACCGAAAGGTTGAGCAAGGAGGATAAAGAGGACCAAGGGGTTTGGGCAGCGGGTGCGCCTCTGGGGTAACACAGTGTGGGATCGAGGGCTGGTCAAGACAGAGAAGCTGGAGGTTCCCTTCCCTATCCCTCATCTCCTGCCCTCCCACAGACAAAAATGCTTTCTTTCCAGTGTGGAAACCATTTTAACTCTCCTCTTAAATTTTTTCTTGGCTGTGAGGTGAGGCTTACAGGATCTTAGTTTCCCCGATCAGGGACTGAACCCATGCCTCCTGCAGTGGAAGCACTTAATCCTAAACCCTGTTTCACCAGGAAGTCCCAACTCCCCTCTCAAGTTAACCTTGAATTCCCTTATCAGGAGGCTGAGTTCAGAGCACCTACCTATCTTTTCTGAATTTTGGCAGTCCTGAAAATTTCGTGGGTGACAAATGATGGCCGCCTTCAAAACCTCCAATTTCCATGTAGTTTGGCATGTTCATTAGTGTTTTTCGTTCTGGGCTTTCTTCATAATTTTTGCAACCAATGCATTTGCAAATAGAAGAACACATAATTTTGGCCTGGTAACATAAAATGCTTTAATAAAATTAGGTTGCCCTACAATTCATCAAAAGCTGACAAAAACTATTTGGACCTTAAATAATGTTTTATATTTTTGTGTGCACACATGTAGTAATCGCAATATTCATACCAGAAAAAAAGGGGGAGGGGAGAAGTGAAGATGGATGAGTGACGGTGGTGTAAAGAGAAAGGCACATTTCCATCCATGTCACCACCACCAGGGGTGAGGGAGGGAGGGGGCTCCTGAAGGCAGGTGGGTGGGTGGGTGTGGGTGTGAGCCCTGAGCAGAGCTGGGTCTCTCCCTCGCCCAGGGGGCACACAGTGAAGACTCTACCTGACCCTTGTTCTGAAGGAAGCCTGCCCTGGCCGATTCTAGAACTCCAGCCGCCCAGACACCCTTCTCCTTCAGCACTGAGAGTATGGGGAAAACATGAAACCCACCCAAGGCCAGGCCTGTGGTGGGCGTTCTAGGGGAGGGCCTTCTTTCTTCCTTGTGGGGGGGACATTGTTTCTTGTCACATGGTCGTGTGACACTCAGGGCCGGGGGCCAACCCCTTGTGCCAGCCCAGACCTGGGGGCAGCGGGAAGACTAGCTCGTTTCTGGCCTCCTCACGGTTTCAGCCCCTGGGGGTTTCCCTCAGGGAAACTCAGACCTGCGTCTAAAGGGGTGTGCTTCGTTTGCACCTCTGGGAGTTCCGAGCAGGAGGTTGTCCAGAATTTCTAGTCTGCTGCAATACCAGGCGCTGCAGGCCCTCTGCCCAGCTGGGGAAAGCGGCTGGCACACAGCCCCGGGGTGCCAGGGCCCTGGGGCAGCAGCAGGGGCGCGGAGCAGAGCGGAGGCACTGAGGAGGTTTGAGAGCAGCTCCACTGGGCGAGGCCACTGCCTTCCTGTACCTTCAGCTCTGCAGCGTTTTTTACTCTATTTTCAAAATGTGAGCTAGTGGATTGCTAGGTCTGCCGGATCTCCAGAATCAGGAAGACTTTACTGAAGCCTGACCTTCTATGACAATCTTCTAAAAATAAAGTTCACGGGAACATCCCCAAGAGACCTCAAGCAAATCAGAGTCTTTGCAGGAGGGGCTTGTCGGCTGCTTCACTGACAAGGCCTGAGGGTTCCCTTCCTCCCTCTTTCTTCCTTTCCCTTCAACACAAAGAAAGACAGAGAGAGACAGAAAAGGGAGGTGAGTGAGGGATGAACCTAAAGGAGAAAACCAGTCCCTCTACTGCCTTTAAATCTTTTGAGGAAGGAAACAAAGCTCTGTCTGAGAACTGGTCAGCGTCTCCCCAGCAGCAAGGGCAGCTGTGCATTCTGGTCTCTGTCCACTCGGAAGCTGCCCCCTCAAAGCACCCAGGGGAAGGCTCGTCTGGGGACAAGGCTGCCCTCACTGCCCTCCCAGAGCATCTCTGCTCTGCTCAGCTGGGCAGAAGCCACCTCAGGGAGCCAACAGACCGCCGGCCCCGAGGGTGGCTCCAGCATGAGATCAGCAGCCGTAGAGTGGGCAGGGCTGTGGCGCTGGGCACCCTCCCGGGACACTCGGGGCGAGCTCAGCGGGGACGACATGATCCCAAAGGAGCCCTTGCTTCATAAAGTGAAATTTATATTTGAGACATTAAGGTAGATTGATGAGTGCTCTTTAGAAGCCCTGGAAGGAAGAAAATTAAATTCTTAATTAAATTTTTAACCACAAAGTTACTTAGACCATTTACCTGGCTTTTAAAAATAATGCTTGGCAATTGGTGACTGACCTCATAGCACTCACAGTAGTTCTTAAGGCAGCCCGACCTCTTGCAATTACAGCCTTTGTTATGTCGAGGCTTCACATCACCCAGTTTTCCTTTCCCAATTTTTGGTTGGAAAGCTTCTGGATTTCTATCAAGACATGCCTAAGACAGAAAATGCAAAACTCCATCAAGATATATTACTTAAAACAGTGCTTAGTGCCAGGTATCTGGCTTGCCATAACTGGGTCTAGCTGTAACTTCAGGAGCGGCCACGACGAGCAGCAGGCCTCTACCCCGGTCCTGCTCCATTCACTTGAATACTTAAAGGTGGAATAGTGGATGGTAAAGATGCAAAGAAAATCACTGTGTCCATGTAAACACAGCTCCTTCCCGGCGCCTGGGTACACTGTTTCCTGAGATGTTAATAGTTGGGATCACGGCACTCTGCTACCAGCTCACATTTATAAACGTGCACCGTGTTCCAGGCATCTTTCTGTGAGACGCGTGCATTCTCTCACTGAAGCCTCACACAACCTTGTGGAGCAAACACCACCCCTCCTCTTGGTGCCCGATGGGTGAAGAAACTGAGGCGCCGAGGGGTCAGAAGATTGTGGCCCAGGGATGGCATCCGGTCTCTGAGTTCACGGCCAGCCCCAGGTCTCAATCACCTCTCTAACAAGATGGCACTGTGCTCTTTATTAAGCTGGGTTGGGGCAATATGGACATCACAGCGGCGGCCCCATGCTCCTTCTCCCCTCACCATGAATGGGGGGATCCATCTTGACACCAGAGCCTGGCTCTGCAGAAGGGCCTTTGCAGTGAGGACCCTTTGGTGTGTGTTCTACTTTTTAGTGAAGCAGAAGGGATGGTGGAATATGATGAATCGGGGCATTTGTGACCCTCGTGTGACCCCCATGTGGCCCCCACCCAGGCCAGGTCAGAGGACAGTCCAGCTTCCCACCCGAGGTCCCTCATGTCTTCTGCCCATCAACACACTCCCAGTGGGAACCCATCTTCTGACTTGGGCTGCTTTAATTTTGCTGTTCTGGAACTTCAGCTAAGTGGAACCATTCAGCATGTACTCTTTGTTCATCTGACTTCTTTCACCAGTGCAGTGTCTGTGAGGCTGTCTGGGCTGTGGCACAGAGATGGAAGTCTTCCTTTTCCACTGACATGTGAAACCCATCATATACTTCAGACCTATCCAGTCCAGCACAGAGAGGCACCCAGCTTGTTTCCAGTTTGGGGCTATTATGAACACAGCTGCTGTGAACATATTTGTACAAGCCCCTGGTGGACATGTACACTCATTTCTAGGGCTTGTATTTTCAGGAATGAAACTGCCAGGTCACAGCACAAACAGAGGTTTAACTTTAGTAACTACTGCCAAACAATTTTCCAAAGTGCTTGCACCAATTTACACTGCTACCAGCTTTCCATGATTTTTAAATAAAACTTTTTATACTTTTAATTGCAGATAGTGTTCTTTATCCCTAAAGAAAATACAACTGTGTTGAACTTCAGATGAATCACTATTTTTTTCTGTCCTGTGGATCTGCCGGTATCAAAACTGATTTTCAATTGATTTATCTATAAATCGAGGCAAATTAAATTATTTTAGAAAAACCAGACTAACCATGGCACAGTATGAGAGCCTCAAGTCCAAGTTTCCTCTGCTAAGTGAGAGGGCGCCAAGACATGGCCTGGGCAGGTGGGCTGTGCTCCCTTCCCCGGTGGTCTTTTGTCACCGGAGGTGTGGAGGGGTGGCGGTTAACCTCTCTCCTGCATTTAGTCTTTAGCAGGTGGCCTGAGGGGCTCTCCAAGGTGCTGTTCACCTCTAGATTCTCCCTTTCGCCCAAAGCCAAGAAGAATAAAAATCAGCCCAAACTAACAATGGCTGAGAGCTTTCATCAAGGTTTCTTCACACAGTGAACCATCTATTCCTTTTCAAACTGTACTCTTTGAACTTAGGCTTATCTGCTCCAGAACACAATCTAAATTTCTAAACCCCAAATCAAGACAAAATGGATATCTGCATGTCCTTCAACCGGAAACTTCTGGGACACTGCTGCCCCTCTAAGCCTCCTGATACCGGTTGGAGAATAAAGGTCTTTCTCTGGCTGCCACTCTCACAGCAGCTTCTGGTCATGGCCAGTGCCCCTCCTTCATGAATAGTCCTGTTTAATGTATACTCGTCAACGCTTTTGGGTTTCCCCAATATTGAAATTAGAAACCTGTAGAGATTGTTTTGTGAATATTCCTGGAACTTTTAAATGCATTTTTTTAATTGGAGTCTAATTGCTTTACAATGTTGTGTTAGTTTCTGCTGCAACGAAGTGAATCAGCTATAGGCACACACACCCCCTCCCTCCCGGGCCCGCCTCCCACTCCCACTCCCCATCCCACCCTTCCAGGTCATCACAGAACACAAAGCTGAGCTCCTTGTGCTATAGAGCACGTTCCCTCTAGCTACGTGCTTTACGCATGGCAGTGTGTATATGTCCATCCTAATCTCTCAGTTTCCCACCCTCCCCTTCCCACACTCCCCGTGTCCACACGTCCATTCCCTACATCTGTATCTCTATTCTGGCCCTGCAAATAAGTTCATCTATACCATTTTTCTAGATTCCACATATATGTGTCAACATGAGTGTATTTAAAGGAAATTTTTACCTTAATGGCCTTAAACCTTTCGATTTCATGACGTAAATTGTTGCAACAATTATTACAATTGCAGTTGTTGCAAAAGTCCCCGTTAGCGAAGCAATCACAGTACCTGTGGATAGAACAGCACAGCGTGACAAAGGCACCCAGCGAGGAGACCAAGACAAGCGTGCATAACCTATGGGGGAAGGCTGGCTGGCACGCTGGGTCAGACGCAACCTTTATTTACCTGATTCTCCTCTTTCTGTGAAAATAGATCCACTGGGATGATGTTCTCCAGTGACCAATACAGAAGAGAGAGACTAGTGAAAATCATGGGTTTCATAACATGGCAGTTAGCAGAATAAACAATATTCCAGTCAATGTCCACTGGCATCCATTACCTCCTTCCCCTGATGCCCACCGCCCTTGTTCCAGGAGAGCTGTAAGCTGGTGAACACAGAGCCATTCTCCCATCAACCATCCCAACCCAGCCAACACCACTGAATGCCAGTTCACTACTCAGCCAGACCTTGCCTAAGAGAAAAACCTAAGGGACCTGGAGGTGGACCCAGGCTTTGTCGCACTTTCACTCCATGTCAGCATGTGGAGGAGGGAGACACGCCTGGGGCAGAAACACAGGTGAGTGCTGTCACACGTGACAACACAGGTCCTCCACGTGCTCAGAATCCACAGAATAGCAGGCTGAGTAGACCTGTCTGAGCATCCACCTCCCACCCTGAGGTCCTGTGGCTCAGGTGGCCAGCACCTTCTCTGCTGTGTCATCCCTGAAGAACTCTCAGTGTTGATGACCATGAAACTGCTTCACACGCTCCTGCAGGAGCTTCCTCTCATGCCACATGACCAAGGCATTTATAGGCCTGAGGTTTTTCAGTATGAAGAGGGACAGGACACTTTCTTCAACTCATGTAAGAATTCAGCGTCTGGACAGACTCTGAACAACCTACCTGTAATCTGCACCCCTGAGAGGCTTTGGAAGGCTCATTAGCCACCCCACGGCTTCAGCTTGTGACTAGAGAGGACCCATAGTGTTCTCTTCCTGAGCACAGTTCATGGAAAAGAGCTTCATATGCAGGTTTAATATCAGCTCTGCTACTAGTTTCCCATGTTACCTGATCCAAGTTATTTATTTCAGCATCAAGAGCCAGGACATGGGAATTCTGCCACTTGACTGCCTGGTCTCCCAGAGTTGCTGAGGGAAGGCCTGAAGCCCTGGTGTGTTTCCTCCGACAGAGTGCTGCATGAAGGCAGGAGGGCCTCTGCGTCTGGCTATATGGTGGACTAGATGCTTGCAGAAACCTTCCTGTTATAGAATTCCTAAGTACAATTATTTTAACATTTATTATTTTAATATTTTAAATAATGTGTCAAAATTCATGCCAAACAAAGAGGAGAGTAAAGGAGATTGTTGCATGTGAAAAGAAACTATGAGCCCAGAGGGGTGAGTTGTATAGCTGCCAAGTGTTGCCCTGGGCCCTCTGCCGGTCCCCAGTGGCCCGAAGCTTGGGTTCAAATTGGCCACTGCTATAGGAGACAGTGTCTGAGCTACAGAAGGTAGCAGCTGGATCAAAAAACCCCTTATAAAGTGTGAGTCTTTGAAAGGTAACCTTCCCACAAATCTACTTCATGGAGATTTCAGAGCACAGGGACCAGAAAGAGGATCCCATAAGGTTCTAGAAAGAATAATACAGGTTTCATACAAAGGGTGAGAAAAAATTTCATAACAACACCAGAAACTAGAAGAAAATGCAGCAAAGCCTTTCAAATCCTAAAGGAAAACTGAATTAGTTGAAAATCCTACCATCCATCCAAAGTGATCATCTTAGTGTGAGGACAGACATGACACTCTCAGACACGCACAGTCTGAAAGCATTCTCTCCATCACTCTCGCTTGGGAAGCTGCTGGACGACATGCTGCCTGAAAACAATGCAGTGAATCAAGAATGAGGAAGATAATGCTATCCAGGAGCCAGGGGGTCAGATATGAGGAAGAAGCAAAGGAAACCCTGGGACCGATGCTGGAAGGAGGGTAAGGAGAACTGTACCTAGGGCTGAGAACCAGCCCCTCAGGAGCAGGACCTTGACGGCGGCAGGAAGGGCTTCCTCCAGACCAGGCCACTGAGCACCTAGCGTGTTTGCATGTGTTGAGAAAGCACTTACACAAGCAGAGGAGAGTTAAGGGTTAAGTTAGTGTTCGATACACTTAAAAACTAAGTATTAACGTGAGGGAGAAGAGAAAGAAGTTGAGGAAGAACAGTAATCAAGCCTCAGATGTGTTTTCATAGTCATAAAAACACTACTGATCTAACAAAGTATATCTGATGTCTGGGAACAGGCCACGTGCATGTTGGGAGGGGGTTAGGTGTGAGTAGGAAGAGGAAAGAGCTAAATCCACATCTTTCATGGCACAAAAACAAGAGATCATGCTGAAACTGAGAAGCAGCAATACAGGCATGTTATTTAGACTTATGGAGGCAAATACTAAAAGATTTGGTTAAGGGCCAAAAGCGTCTGGAGATCAGAAAATAAGGAACAATTATCAGGAACTACATTTTTTTGTCATAAACCTTGTATAATTATTAGACTTTTTTTTTTTTTGACTGAGCCACATAGCTTTCAGGACTTAGTTCCCTGCTGCTGCTGCGGAGTTACTTCAGTTGTGTCCGACTCTGTGTGACCCCATAGACGGCAGCCCGGCAGGCTCCCCTGTCCCTGGGATTCTCCAGGCAAGAACACTGGAGTGGGTTGCCACTTCCTTCTCCAATGCATGAAAGTGAAAAGTGAAAGTGAAGCCGCTCAGTCTTGTGTGACTCTTGCGACCCCGTGGACTGACCAAGGCTCAAGCCCAGGCCCTCGGCAGTGCAAATGCAGCGTCCTAACCACTGGACAGTCAGGGAATTCCCTATTTAGCTCTTTAAACTATGTACATATGACCTGGATAAAAGCAATAATTAAAAGTCAGAAAGGATAAACTGAAAGATAAAGAGTTAGATCCAGATTCAGCATAAAATGACAAAGAAGTTAGAAACATGGGAGAGATGAAGAGAAATGGTCCCTAGTTAGGGGGTCACGCATGACTGATAAGCATTACAGGACAGAAAAGAGAGGCAGAAGAGAGTTATACTTGGAGTGAGGATACCTGTGCTTTCCAGTTGTGGGTCCTCAGATTTCAGAAAACTAATGAACCTCAAAAAAGCAAATAAAAAGAAAAATCAAAGATAAAAGGAAAATTGTAAAAACACCAGAGAGAAAAGACATTACCTAGACTGACCAAAGACTTTGTGTTAGAAATAATGGAAAACAGTAGAACAATATTTTTATAGCATGGAGAGGAAAAACTGACAATCTAGAATTTTATCCCTAGTCAAGATATGTTTAGTCACTGAGATCCAAGCTAGGCACACTTCTTTTCTCGCTCTTCACACTTTGCTGGGTGATTTTATTTATTGAATACTTCTTAAAACTTTGGGCTTCCCTGGTAGCTCAGTTGGTAAAGAATCTGCCTGCTATGCAGGAGACCCCACTTCGATTCCTGGTACAGGAAGATCCACTGGAGAAGGGATAGGCTATCCACTCCAGTATTCTTGGCCTTCCCTGGTGGCTCAGCTGGTAAAGAACCACCTGCAATGCAGGAGACCTGGATTCAATCCCTGGCTTGGGAAGATCCCCTGGAGAAGGGAACAGCTACCCACTACTGGCCTGGAGAATAGGCCTGCAAAGAGTTGGACACGACTGAGCGACTTTCACTTTCTTTTTAAAAAACTTTATGTAGAAGATTTGTAAATCTGTGTCACCAAAGTCTCATTTTCTTCTTTCCCAAACATCAGGAAAGGGTTTCCTCACTTGCTGCTCATCCTTCCTCATCCCCATTCATTCTTTAATCTACTGCTCTCGGACCATCTTCCTGCCTCCCTCTAACTCTCAAAGGTGGTCAACGGCCTCCTTAACCAGAAAGTGCAAGGACCTCTGCACTGCATTTACCTCACAGCAGCGTGTGACACGATTAGGCTCCAGAACCATTTCCCTACTGCCTATCAGACATTTCCACCTTCAACTTAGGGTGTCCACACCTTGAGTTCTGACCTTCTCCTTCAGCCTTCACCCTGCTCTTGCTGTAGTCTCTCTGCATTTGTGGTGTCATCACCCACCCAGTGACATGACCCCGAGTCATTTCTGATGACTGCCTTTCTCTCTTTTTTCATATCCAAGAGGTTACCAAGTCTTCTGATTCTGGCTCAGAAATGTCTTTGCTAAATTGTATTCTTGATACAAGAAAATAACATTTGTTGTAGTTTTTTAGAATATAAATAAAAAGAAAAAATTAAAATAATTCAGAATCCTGCTCCCTAGAGATGACCATTTGGTGAATATATTTCAGAGTTTTTCTGTAAAACTATGCATGTTATCAATAACTACATGCTGTTTGATTACATATAATACATAAATAAAAACAAGATCATATTCTATACAGTTTCAATGTGATTTTACTATGTATCAAAGTTAGTAATCAATATGGCAGCTTGCTTTCATTACTTATCAATATGAGAGGTAATATTACATGTGAATAGATGTATGTCACTGTAATGCCTGCGCTGTACCCCACTCTATAGTAACATCACTGTAGAGTGATTGATCATTCCCCTTAAACTGAACATTCAGATTATTTTGTGCATTTTGGTATAATGAACAATATTACACAGATGGTACTGGCCTCCTTTCTGTTCCCAGAACCTGCTGCCCTCTCTCTCTTGCCATATGGCCTTTGTACCTGCTATTTCCTCTGCCTAGAATGCTCTTATCGACCCACTTTGAATCCACCTCTGCCTCATTAACTCCTGATTAACTCCTCCTCATCCAAAATCATTCCTTTCCTCAGGAAAATCTTCCTGGCTGTCATACTTGGTCAGTTCCCCCATTACCCTCTGCCCATTGCTGTTCCTTTGCCACACATCCACATGATCTCTGTGTATGTGACCGTTATATTCATGTCTGTCTCCCCAGCTGGACTGTGAGTGTTGAGACAGCAGGACCATAACTTATCTTGTTAATTTCTGTTTTCTCTATCCCTGAAATCACAGGAATAAAAAATATTTGTGGAATGAATAAATGAGTGAAAAATGTATATGTCTCTTTACATACAGTTTGAAATGTCTCTTTAAATCTGTGGGTTTTCCTCATCCTGCCATCTCTGCCCGAGTTCAGGTCATCATCATTTTTGTCTACGCTGTTGTGATAGTCTCCTAACCTTCAACTTCCTCCACTTTGCCATTAGTTTTTTAAAACATATATCAGGCAAAAAAGGAAGCAAGGAGAAAACAGTAATCAGAAAACACAAAAGTGGTACTCTGTATTTCTGGTGGGAATATAAAATGGTGTAGTCATTGTGAAAACCAGTAATGTGTTTCCTCAAAAAGTTAAATAACAAGTTATCATATAATTCAGCAATTCTACTTCTAGGTATATACCCCAAAGAAATGAAAGCAAGAACTCAGACAGACACTTGCACACCCATGTTCATGGCTGCATTATGCACAATAGTCAAAGGTAGAAACAACCCAAGTGTCTATCAACAGATGATGGACAATCAGTGGATAAACAAATGTGGTCTATGATACAATGGGATATTAATCAACCTGGAAAAAGAATAAAGTACTAATACATGCTACAACATGGATGAACCCTGAAAATATTATGTTAGTGAAAAAAGCCAGACACAAAAGCACAATACTGTATGAATCCACCTATACTAGGTGCCTGGAACAGGAAGAGACAGAAGGTAGAACAGAGGTTTGCCAGGGGTTGGGGGTAACAGAAACCTATTTAATGGGTACAGACTTTCTATCTGAGATGACAAAAGGGTTCCAGAAATGGGTAACGGTGATGGTTGCACACCATCATGAGTACAATTAATGCCACTGAATTGTGTATTTAAAAATGGTTAAAATGGTAAATTTTATGTTTTGCATATTTTACCATGATTTTAAAAAGGCAAGGTGCAGATTGCACATATGAAATGCTGCCATTTTGGGAAACAAAAGAACTTAAATAAATTTTAAGGCTTCAAAAAAAATTTATGAAACTTATTTGTGATACAAATAAGTCCACATATATCAATAATGAGACAAAGAATGCAAAGATATTTTAAAGTCTATTGAAACATGGATTATTAGATTTGCTTTTTAAAAACCCAACTATAGGACTTCTCTGGCAGTCCAATGGCTAAGATTCTGTACTTCCACTGCAGGATGGTTCGAACCCTGGTCAAACCCTGGTCACTGGTGCGTTTGAACCCTGGTCACTGCGTGGCATGGCCAAAAGAATAATAGTAATGCAATAAGTAAATAAAACAAAATAAAAACTCAACTATATTTAGATGACAGAAGACACACCTAAAACACTCCCACACAAAGTATGAATGTAGAAGGATGTTAGGAGCACAATGTGCTAATACTAACCAAAGAAAATATGGTGTAGTAACAGTAATATAAAAGAAAGCATATAAAGCAAAAAGCACTAGGATACAGAGTCACATTTAACAGTTAATGGAATAATTCCCAAAAAAGATACAACAATCATGAATTTGTACACCTTTCACTATAGGCTCAAAGTATATAAACAAAAATGGAATTATAAGGAAAAAAAAAGCAAATTCACAATCATAATGAGACGTCTTAATGAACTTTTATAAAAAACAGATAAATCACACAAAATTTAATAAGCATTTAGCAGATTTAAAAAACAAAACTAACAAACTTGAACTAATGGATAGTAAATGCATCTAACAAATAGAGAATATACATTTTTAAGTTAATATAGAATATATTAAATATTGACCAAACATTGTCATAAGGCAATCTTCATTAATTTCAAAGTATTGCTATTATACAAACCATATTATCTCGCCACATTATAATTAAACATAAAAATTGACCATAAAAATGTTGCTTAAAAATATATATACACAGATACATGCACATATAAGCATACATATATATCTGGATACTTTGAAATGTACACCTAAATAATTCATGCAGTGAAGAGAACATTACAATGAAAATTACAAAGTACTTTGAGTGAATGACAATGGGAGTAGCACACGCTCTTGGGAGGAGCAGCAAAGCAGCGCACAGAGCGCTTATGGCTTTAAATGCATTTCCTAAAAAAGATTGTAAATAAATAAGTATTTAACACAAAAAAGCTATTAAAACAAGGGAATAAAATGGTAAAGGTGTGAGGGAGAAAATGGGCTTCCCAGGTGGCGCAGTTGTAAAGAACCCACTTATTGATACAGGAGACGCAAGAGACTCAGGTTAGATCCCTGGGTCAGCAAGATCCCGTGGAGCAGGAAATGGCAACCCACACCAGTATTCTTGTCTGGAAAATTCCATGGACAGAGGACCCGGCAGTTTAGTCCATGGGGTCACAGAGTCAGACATGACTGGGCGTGCAGGCATGCATTGTAATAATTATTATATGAGGGAGAAAAGAGTTAAGAGTAAGAAGTAATGTTTTTAAAACAGGAATATAAGCAAGAAAGTCAATAAAACCAAAAGTTGCTGCTCTGAAATGACTGACAAAACAGACAAATCTCTCATGAGACTGATCAAGGAGAAGAAAAGATACAACAAACAATAGTAGAAATTAAAATTAGAAAAATTTAAAGTTCTAACTACAGATAGATAATTTTTAAAAATAACAAAAGAGTATATGAACAGAGATATACTGAGACTTGAAAATGTCAATAATAATAATCAATAATCTTCAAGAAAATATAAAATAAAATGGACTCAAGAAGAAGCACAAACTTAGAGACGGCAACAGCTCATAAAGAGAGTGAATGAGTACTCCATCTCTTACCCCCACTCCAAATCCCAGACATTAAATCAAACAGCTTTATGCACAAAGTTTAATCAAACTTCAAAGAACTAATAAATCCTATCTTGCCCAACTTTTCCAGAGGCTAGAGAAAAAGTGGGTCCAGTGGGAATTTGAGAAGACTACTAATGCATTTTATTACGCAATTCAGCACTAATAGCAATTTCAAACAAAGAAAATATGAGAAAGGAAAACTACAGATCTATCTCACTCATGAAAAAGATACAAAGATCCTAACAAAATATTGAAAACTAAATCTAGCAGTGCACATGAAAGATAAAATCAATACATCATGATCAAATGGGGTTTAATGTCTGGCCTACGAGGGTGGATGACCATTAGAAAATGTTGTCATACATCAAACTGTAAGATTAAAAGAGGAAAACAATCTGATCATTTAAAAGAATGCAGGCAAAAAGGCTTTGATAAAATTCACCACTCGTTTATACTAAGAATTAAAAAAGAAAGGCACTTAGGAACCCAGGCATACATAGAAGGACCCTTTCGGAGTCCGAGGTGGGCATGCAGCAGAAAACAGCCCACGCGCCCCTCACTCTGCCCCTTGCCACAGCTCTAGTTGAGGGTGTGGTTGGCTCTGCTTCACTTCCCAGCTTCCTACATACATGGTCTGACCACACGACTAGGTTCTGGCCAAGGGACGTTGGGTGGAAGTGGCTGTGGTGATCACGGATTATGCCTTAGAAGGTAAGGAGCGTGCCTTTACCCTGCTCTTTCCTCTTCCCCATGGCGGGAAGGTGACTGTGAGGGTGGCAGCTGGGGAATCACTCGAGGATGGCAGGACGTCTGCTGAAGGAGGAGGAGGTACTAACCCCGACCAGCCACCACAAGAGCCCTGCTTGCCGTTCAGAGTCTGTTACAGCGTCTAGGCATGTCCTCTGCATACTATAGAGCATTTCTCAAAAACCTATAGCAAATATCTTATTCAGGGAATAAAATTTAGGTAAGGGAATTTTAGAAGTGTTCCTATGAAAATCAGGAGCAAGGCAGTGCCCTGCACCAGCATTCCCTCATCACAGCTGTAGAGGTCCTAGCTAAGACCATCAGGCAAGGAAAAGGAAAGGATGGGAAAGACACCATCAAAGACACTTTGCAGACAAGATGATTGCTTATATACAAAGATGAAGGAAATTCACAGATGAATTGTTACAACTAAGAAGTGGGACCCTTGCAAGGAGCAGGATTAAGAACCCAGAACCAGACCCACATGTATACTTCAAACTCTTGACAGCTGACAGGGAATGCATGGCAGATTATGGGTGACCATATTTGGGTTTCGCAATAAATGGTGCTAGAAAATTAACTGTACATATGATAAAAAATTAATTTCTACCTAATGCCATTCACAAAAATCAATTCCAGGTGCATTAAGGCCTCAATGACAAAAAGCAAACCTTTAAACTTTTATAAATAGTCTATTGGCACATCTATTTAACCTTGGGATATGGCCAGATTTCTTAAACAAGGCACACAAAGGCAGTAACAATAAAGACACTTGATAATTTTGACTATATTAAATTGAAAACTTGTGTTCAACAAAAGTCACTACTCATTTTCTGCTGTGTGCATTGAGTGCCCAGTCGACATCGGCCTTGCACCGCACACTGGAGGTAGAGTTGTAAACAAGACACAGACTCCTCCCCATGGGGCCTTCCATTGTGCACACATTCTCTCTCTCAGGGTTAGAACAAGGGTCAGACAGGGTCAAAAACCCATGTCTAGGGCCAGGATATACACCTTGGCCCCCAACCCAAATTCCACTCCCTTCTGTTACCTCTGTGGGCTCCCCTCTAAGCAGAATCACTTTTCCTCCTAGGAAGCTCAGGCTGATCTGCCCCAATGGTAACAGCTATAATGGCAGCCACAAGATGAGAGCTGGAAAAGCATCGCCCTCTCTGGTCTCAGGCTCCTCCACTTGGTGGGTCAGTTGGACAGACATAAGGGTTCCAGTCTTCAGTGGAAGAAAATCCAGCTGCCTGCAGGTTGATGAGTGAGAGTGGGTGGCGGTGTTTCAGGGCATGCCTCACTCCTGAGTCCATGCTATCTCACCAGTGCTGTCCACAGTCTAGCTATTCTTGCATGAGGTGTTTGTATTGTCCTCCTTCTTTAGTCCACTCTCACCATTGCCCAGGAAACCACGTCTACAGCCCTCACTTGAGGTTTGTGGCCCCTCTCTTGGCTATGAAACACCAGCGCATCATCTGTTAACGATACTGTCCTCGAGGTACCGACTGCGGCAGTGCTGGCAGGCAGCAACGCCCCACGCTCTGTGGGTAGCCTTGCTCTGTCACTTAACGAGAAGGTGACGATACTATTCAAGAAAGTACCCAGGGTGCTCTGTGGTAGGTTCACTTCCCGCAGGCACATTATATCCTAACATTTTACTTGTAGTGCTTGGAAAGACTTGAGATGATATATTCTAAACTCATTCTTTGTTCACTGGCATCCTGGCATATCCCTGGCTACAAACACTTTAAAACTGGAACAACAATAAAAACAAAAATTTGAAGTATAAGATTTTTGAGTTTCAAGGGTAAACAGCAAAGGAACTGAAAACGGTGGCTCTAGCCAAGGGGGTTGAGGGCAGAGTGTCCCCTCCTCTCCCACAGCAAGATGGCAGCAGATGATCTTTCCAGACATGGAGGCAAAGTTCGGAAAGCCTGAACACAGAAGTCACTGAAGCGGCGGCCTCTAGGGAGAAGTCTGGGGAGGGGGAGGGATGCAGATTATGATGCAGTTCTCTCCATTGTAATCACATATACTTACTGATTTTTACCCACGTGTATGCAGCACTTGGATTTTTAAAAAATACAATAATGTGGTTTGCTCTTTATTAATGGCCAATTAGTAGTAATCCCTCTTAACATTTATCCAAGAGAGATTCCCAATAACGTGGGACAAATAGACTCCAAGAAAATTAGATTCCACTGCTTTGAACATGACTTAGCTGCGGGGAGTGAAAAGCTGAAGGAAGCTAAGAGCTATGACTGGTGCTGATGCCATGCTGGCTAGTGGAGCTGCGGTGGTGAACCCACCCTGGCGGGCATCAGGACGGGCACCTGTGGCACACGCAGACACAGTGCTGTTGCCACCAGCACAAGCGCACAGATCTCACCAAGAAGGTCCACTGGGTTGAATATGCCCATTTCTAGCCTTTCCAAAAGCAGTATTTCTGGAGATAATTGGTTTCTCAGTGGTAGATTGATACCAACCACACAAAGATGCACTGTTCAGACTGCTATGTGTTAATTTTTGGTGGAAACAACATCCCCTCCGGTGCCTATAATGTTCCCAGCCTTTATTCAGGGCCCCCTGCTTCTCAGGATGCTGCTACTGAGGAAGCAAAATCACTGGTGCTGAGTGTGAATTTAGAGGTGCAGAGGCACAGAACACACCGGGAGGGCTACACATCCCCTGTACATGGCACCCACACTTCTCTGGAGTGGGTGGCCCCCGCAGCCCCCAGACACAATGTCTGCCTTCCCGGCACAGCACCACAAACACTCTGAACCTCCTTTTCATTTGTTCCAACGCTGACCAAGCCCCCTTGTGATGATAAAATCTTTCCTTAGCAGGTTAGTCACCGATTAATCTGGAAAGCTGCTTCTAGGCAAGAAGCTATTTCTTGGGCCTTTCCATTATGAAGTAATCAATAAGTAACCCTTCTTCACTTCAGCTTGGTGGCTCAGACAGTAAAGCATCTGTCTACAATGAGGGAGACCTGGGTTCGATCCCTGGGTTGGGAAGATCCCCTGGAGAAGGAAATGGCAATCCACTCCAGGACTATTGCCTGGAAAATCCCATGGACAGAGGAGCCTGGTAGGCTACAGTCCATGGGGTCGCAAATAGTTGGACACGACTGAGCAACTTCACTATTCACTAACCCTTCTTCAGTTCAGTTCAGTTCAATTAAGTCGCTCAGTCGTGTCCAACTCTTTGCGACCTCATGAATTGCAGCACGCCAGGCCTCCCTGTCCATCACCAACTCCCGGAGTTCACTCAAACTCATGTCCATTGAGTCAGTGATGCCATCCAGCCATCTCAACCTCTATTGTTCCCTTCTCCTCCTGCCCCCAGTCCCTCCCAGCATCAGAGTCTTTTCCAATGAGTCAACTCTTCACATGAGGTGGTCAAAGTACTGGAGTTTCAGCTTTAGCATCAGTCCTTCCAAAGAACACCAGGATTAATCTCCTTTAGAATAGACCAGTTGGCTCTCCTTGCAGTCTAAGGGACTCTCAAGAGTCTTCTCCAACACCACAGTTCAAAAGCATCAATTCTTCGGCACTCAGCTTTCTTCACAGTCCAACTCTCACATCCATACGTGACCACTGGAAAAACCAAAGCCTCGACTAGATGGACCTTTGTTGGCAAAGGAATGTCTCTGCTTTTCAATATGCTATCTAGGTTGGTCATAACTTTCCTTCCAAGGAGTAAGTGTCTTTTAATATCATGGCTGAAATCACCATCTGCAGTGATTTTGGAGCACAAAAAAATAAAGTCTGACACTGTTTCCCCTGTTTCCCCATCTATTTCCCATGGACCAGATGCCATGATCTTCGTTTTCTGAATGTTGAGCTTTAAGCCAACTTTTTCACTCTCCACTTTCACTTTCATCAGGAGGCTTTTTAGTTCCTCTTCACTTTCTGCCATAAGGGTGGTATCATCTGCATATCTGAGGTTATTGATATTTCTCCCAGCAATCTTGATTCCAGCTTGTGCTTCTTCCAGCCCAGCGTTTCTCATGATGTGCTCTGCATATAAGTTAAATAAGCAGGGTGACAATATACAGCCTTGACATACTCCCTTTCCTATTTGGAACCAGTCTGTTGTTCCATGTCCAGTTCTAACTGTTGCTTCCTCACCTGCATACAGATTTCTCAAGAGGCAGGTCAGGTGGTCTGGTATTCCCATCTCTTTCAGAATTTTCCACAGTTTATTGTGATCCACACAGTCAAAGGCTTTGGCATAGTCAGTTTTCAGTCCAGTCCCAAAGAAAGGCAATGCCAAAGAATGCTTAAACTACCGCATAATTGCACTCATCTCACACGCTAGCAAAGTAATGCTCAAAATTCTCAAAGTCAGGCTTCAGCAATATGTGAACCGTGAACTTCCAGATGTTCAAGCTGGTTTTAGAAAAGGCAGAGGGACCAGAGATCAAATTGCCAACATCCTCTGGATCATGGAAAAACCCTTCTTAGAGACATCTTATTTCCAAGTCCTTAAGAGCCGCCTCACTTTGTCCCCAGTCACAGTGTACACACCTTGCTCTAGGCTTCACGGGTTGTTCTTAGGCAACCCAGTCGCCCACCCAGCCAGCAGCATGGCAGCCTTTGTCCACAGGAACCCCTTCACCCCCCAGCTCTGTCCACTCTCGTCTCTACCACCTCGTCCTCCACCGCATCAGAAGTTTCCATCTGGGCTGGCCACTCTGGCTTGACAGTGTCACATGGTCCAGGCTTTTCTCTCTGTTCTCCTTCCTCCTCACCCAGCTGCATTTTTAGAGTTCCTGATCAATAGTCTCATGGTGTGTCCAACGTTCAGAGAGGTATAGGACTTGCATTCACAGACTAAACCAAAGACAACTCAGTATTTACATACAGTCAACCCTAGATTTTAACATTAATTTAAAAAATCTATTTGTTTGTTCAGTTTTGTTTTGTGAACCAAGTTTCACAGACTTCTGGATTTTTACCCACTTCTGCACCCCCACATCACTGTCCCATCAATGGAGCTCTCAGTGACTTCAGCAGGAGCTCTGCAATGGAAAAATCATGTGGAGATAGTGGTTAGGGTTGTTAGACATCGGCACAAGGCGTATTCTCCCCTTCCATCACGTAACTTAAAGCTAGGCGGGCACTCAGGGCAGAAGCTGAGAGCAGACAGATCGCACAGATGAACCTCCACAAGACAGGCGGGGACGGGAGCTCAAGGGCATGGTGCCACCAGTCATGGTGACCGGTCCACCTCCTATTCCAGCCACACAGTCCACCCCAGCCCAGATTCTGCTTCACAACCTGCCCTACCACCCCGCCGACTGAGCCTCCCAGGAAGCTGGCATCCCTGGGGGAGAATTGTTCTGAGAAGAATTCAATATAGAGTAAACCAATTCATCCAGCTTTTAAAAACTAAGATGCGGAAATGTTACAGTTAATGCTCAACAAGAATGCAGTGTTTAGCTCTTGTTGGAGGGGCTGGAGAATGTTAACCAAAATCCAAGAAAATCATACCACTTGAGGCGCAGGCAGAGTCTTTTACTAAGTTAGTTGGTCAAGATAATACCGAAAGATCCCAACCAGGCTTATGCAGAAAGTGCTGTTTCTAGTCTCTCTGGTTTACGAGGAGCGTGAGTACACGGCTGTTGAGTCTTAACTGTAGCATATACACTACTAGCCGTTCATGTTTGTCTGGACCCTGCTCCACTTACTGATTTCTAAACAACCTTATTTCTACTTAATAATGAAGGATTTGCGATTACTTACAATTTCAGACACTGGGATTTGGTACAGTTACATGGCTTTTTAGACTTTGTGTCCAATGAACTAAGAGTTACTCTATAAAGATTAAAAAAGAAAATGTATTCAGATCATTACTCTTCAAAAAGAGAATTAGCTAAGCAGCTGGTGTTTTTGAACAAAGATTGAAAATCTCAACACCAGAGAGTTATAGCTATCATTTATCAGTGCCAGATCATAAGATGGCGCGGCATGCACATTCACAATGTGAGGGGCAGGCCTGGCCAGGTCCAGCTGCATGCCCAGAGACCCTATCGCTGCCTCCTCCCCAAGCCCGCACACATAGTGTCGGGGAGCAGATGGCTGAACTCGAGGGCACAGGCCCCAGGGAAAGTGAAAGTGAAAGCAAAAGCGTTAGTCACTCAGTCATGTCTGACTCTTCACGACCACATGAACTGTAGCCTGTCAGGCTCCTCTGTCCATGGGATTCTCCAGGCAAGGATACTGGAGTGGGTTGCCATGCTCTTCTCCAGGGGATCTTCCCAACCCAGAGATTGAACCTGTGTCTCTTATGTCTCCTGCACTGGCAGGCAGGCTCTTTACAACTATGACACACACCGTTTTGGGGAGCAGAGGAGGGAGAGATATTTCATGTCACTGGGGCCTTGGACCTTCCCTAAGCTTCTTCCATTGATCTGTTTAAACCTCTACTGTGTGTGGCTCCCCACACCAAATAGATTTCTACTTCTGTATTTTTCAAATCAGCACACTAATGAAGAGTAAGCTAAAGAAACAACAGATAAACCGTCGTCTGCCGTGTTAGAGCTGACTAGTATTACCACGAGTATCACATGGGTTTTGAATGTTATCATGTGGGTACTGGGGACTGCCCTCCTAACTGTTCCTTTGGGGATTAACCCAGAAGCCATTTTCAGGGGCATCAGAAGGGGAGAGGTGAATGTGTGCTGGATACTGCTAAACCTGAGGGAGACTGCGGGTTAAGAAACGATGTTCGGAGCACCGCTGCCTGAGGGCACCTGGGATGTCCGCTCTGTGAGACGGTGGGTAGGCCCTGGGGTTGAGCAGGAGCACACATGCCCAAACACCGGCTGTGAGCGGGGCTCCCCCTCCCTGGGCCTGTGGCCCTCGAGCTCAGCTTCCTGCTCCCTGAGGCTGTGTGCACAGGCTCTGCCTCTGTGGCCCTGGCTGCTTTTGAGACCACGTCTTGGACTTGGTCTCTTCAGGAGCTCCGGCAGGGCTCGGCACATACAGTCTTGCTGACAGCCTCCTGGCGTCCTGCAGAGCACGGGAGCCACCCTCTGCCTGTGCGCTGCGCCCTCACACACACAGCTGTCTTGAGTCAGGGGAGGTCAGTCTAACCTCAGCTCAGGCCCCCACCCCCGTGCTCTGGAAGCTCCCCTCATCAGGGCTCCGCCTCTCTCCTCACCTTCGGTTTCTGTTTCAGGAGCCCTGCCCTCTCTCATTGGAAACCGTAAAGGGTCACCGACTCCTGGCTGAGCTGCTGTGTGTTGCTTCTTCTGGAGATGTCTCCCATTTTTAAGATTATATCCCCACACTATGTTGTTGAGTCTTTATTAACTTATTCTTCATCTAGTCTAGTTTTCCCCTTCATAGAGAGGAGAGTGGCAGCCTTCTATCCTCATGGGTGCCTGCAGGCGGCAGATCTGGCTACACTGCCCCTGGTCCCCGGACCTGGATCAGATGTGAGCTGTTCAGAGGAGGGGGACATGGGCACCCACTTCACCACTCTTGCCCTTGGCCTTGCCTCTAAAATGGGGCATGGTGTGACCTGGCACTACCTGTCCAGAGGAACCAAAACTCTTCCCTTTAAAGATGGAGTAGGGGCCCATGGAGACACTGCAGTGGTGACCTGCCGTAATTGTGGAAGGAGAGAGCACAGTTCAGTGAGTATCTACAGCGTAGGAAGGTGCAAACAGGCACTGACTATGAGGTCACTTTGTGGCTAGACTGTCATAAGTGCAGGGGAATGCCAAAATATACATACATACACATCTATTTTAATTTACGTTGCCTGTTCTAGAGGAATCCACCAAATAATTTGGGACATGAGCTATATATAATTGAAAAATTAGAGAACAAAAGATATTATATAATCAACTATCAAATTATATGATATAGATTATAAATGATATAAAATTCGAGGACAGTTTAATAGAGATGAAAAAACAAAACACACTACTCCTGAAAGAAGTAGAACTTGACATTGACTTTCGAGGGTGTGAAGTTTTTTTGTTATTCATCAAAAGGATGTTTCAGTTGAAATAACAGCACAAGCAAAGACACCACATCAGGGATGAGCAAAGAGCGCCTGGAGGGACAGTAAAGGGACGCGTTCACTGCAGTGGATTAAACTGGAAAAAACTTCCATGGCTCTAATATTAATAATATTTGACTACTCTTCTATGCCAACCTGAGAATTAAAGGGCTAGAGGAGATCTGGACAACTCTGCCTCAGAAAAGCATTATAAATAAACTGTACCACAGTGAGATAGGACCTCATCGTTAAGAAAAATTTTCCAGAGAAGCAGACTCTTGAATTTTATAATGTTCATGATGTTACCAAAAATAAAGACATCAAGGGATATCAGAATTCACAGTAATGTCTGATTGATAATTTGATTATTAAAGCTGTGCTGAGTGACAGGATGTGAATTTTTATTCATATGATAGGCTACTGAATAAGTCAGCCAGTTCACCACCTGTATCTCGAGAATGGTGACTGGGTGAATTCACCCACATGGACTGCTTGCTGTGAGGCCCAAGCCGGCCCATCTAAGTCACCTCTCTCAGAACGCTTACACCACAGGGGCTGACAGAGTGTCCTTTCTCATGTCTTCACACGTACTTTAACCTTGTTGTCTGATGAAAGTTAAAAAAAAAAAAAAAGCCTAACAAAGCATCTAAAGAGGTCTAGCAAAATAGTCATTGTTGGGAACTCGCACAGAATGAAACAGCCAGCAAACGGTTTCCTGACGGCTCCCTCACCAAAAACAGTACTCATACAGAATGGGTTTCCTGACGGCCCCCTCACCAGAAACAGCGAGTGGGAGCGATTCCAGCGCGCCGTCGGTGCTGCGGGTGTAGAGACAACAATCATCTGCTGGTTCAGTGGCATGACATCAAATCAAGTAATTATTTGCAGCAAAAAATACAAAAACAAAGCTCATGTTGTTCCTGGCAAACCTTCCTGGCACATCATTTATAATAGAAAAATATTTTATGGCCTGCATAATTACTTCATAACAGAGAAAACCTTGCAGAGAGCGGAAAGAAGGCAGGGGGAGGGTGGGAATAAGGGGGTGCACCGAGTGAAAGTCCCCTCACTGCTGCTCCTCTGTGGAAACGTGTAGCAGCTGCAACACAGAGAAACTTCAAACGGCACTCTAACTCCGAGAGCCACACCGGAAATAAAGGATTGAAGCACCGAATGCCCGTGGATATGGTAGGCATGCTAAAGCACATGGTGTGCAATACCACGGGCTGGATGCTCCCAGATTACAAGCGAGGTAAGGTATGTATCCTGAGAAAATCCTGGGTCACATGGTGTAGCCAAAGATGTAATACCATCAGCAAATCTAGAAGTTGCTCACAGAGTTGTTTTGTCCACAAACATTATGAGCCATGATTACAGAACCAGGTAAACAGCAACCACTGATCCACCATGCCAAGATACTGAAGCCAGGAGAATGGCTCCCATAGTCTTAGTCAGCCAAATTAAATGAGAGTCAACAACTGAGGTGGCACAGAATCACAACCAGCTCCACGACCAACTACTAAGACTGGAGCTGCAAATCATGTGAGCAGCTGACGTTCTTTAGCGACGCCGCGGAGGTGTGTGTTGACTGAATCCCACCAGGTCACCGAACTCCGCCTAGCGGCTCACCTAGGCCTCTCACACGGCCCCGTGACTCTGCTCACCCTCATCAAGGTCACAGTGAAGATGTGCCTCAAGGCAGAAACTTCAGGAGGCTGGGGGCACTAGAGACCAGCCTACATTTCCTAAATTGCTGGCCTGATTTCCTTCAGGCCCTCAAATGTACTTTTTCATTAGGCTGTGTGCCCCAACTTCTGGAGGCAGGAAGAGATGGCCCTCCATAACCAACCAGATGGCTCCATGAACAAAGAGGGCTGCTCTATTCACTGACAGCACATGAGTGTGTACTCAAGAAAGTTGCAACCAGCTTGGTTAGTTTAATTAGTTACAATTATAGACATGATTTTAAAATGTCCAGACAAGGTCCCAGATAAGTGCAGCCATATCCACCTGCAGACCATGTGCCTTGGACCCTGCCATTGAACCTGAGCAAAAGCAGCGGGCAGAGGCTGCCATAAAGGCACGGAGACTGCAGTCAGCATTAAGTGACTGCCACACCATTACCTGTGTTGATGACAGCAAAAAAGAAACAGAGCAGCCAAGTTTAAGCCAATGTGCTCTCAAGACAGCTAGGATTGGCAGCAAACCTCCGAAACACTGCCAACTGGGCAGTGGGCAGAGAGTAGAAGTAAATGAAGGTTACAGATCAGTCTTTAAGCAACCACAAACCAGACACTCACAGCAATACCGTTAGTGCACTGCTGAATGTAAAAATCCTATTTTAGAAGTCATGAAGGTTTGCAGGTAAAGCTAACTTTAAAACTCAGAAGAAAATCACAAATGTACCCAAGAGCCTCTTAAACTCTTACATTCAAGTGACAGTTGCTTTTAATTCTTACCCAGCCAAAGTTATTTTTGGTGGTGGTCCTGGAAGAGTTGATCCTGAGGGGAAAGCAGACCCGTTGATTGCAGATGGTAAGGCTCCACTGTCAAGCTGTGTAAAGTCAAAGGCAAGCATAATTTGAATTAGTATACATTTTAAAAGTTTATTATACCTCCCCCCCAGATATAGACAAAAATGATTTTCTTCTGGAGGTTTATACCACGATCCCTTCACGACAACATCCAGGCCTTGTTATCACCATGGTTCTGCTAATGCCTGAGTGGGTTCCAGCCAAGGGTTTCCGTAGAAGTGAGAGGAGTCCAGCCCCAGTCACCTCACCCACCAGACCACAGGATGCCCTGGGGCGAGAAAGCCTGACTGTGGTCAAAGACTGAAACAGGCCAAGGACTCCGGGCCAAGCCACCTACAAGCTGACAAGTGGTTCACACGGCTGTCAGTTGGTTGCCCAGTGTTATTGCAATGGACATTTTTTTCACTTTTATGAACTACAAATTCGGAAACAAATTCGATAACATAGTTCTATAAACTAAACATGTTCTTTAATTATTATTATGTTCTTAGTTTAACACAAGAGATCTTGACATTTGAAATCTCATTGGCAACCATTACTTTTTCATCTAATCATAAAAAATTTTGTAATCAAGTTTAACAAATTCAAAACCAGTGTCCTAATCTCTGCATTATCCATGTCCTTTGCTTTTTGGTTCTCACGTTCTTTTATTGTATATTATCCATTCACATGGATTACAGGGAAAGGAAAGGGTAGCAAAATCAACGTTGACCTTTTTTTTCTTAAAAGAAGCTTGAAGAAATTTCAACTGTTGAATAAGTTTAGATTTTGAAATTATTTGTGTATATCACAAACATCCTATCCTTGTCCCTTCCTCCCTGAAAACTTTAAATTTAAAAATAAGCTTTATTTAAGAAATATAGTTTTGGAATTTCCTGGAAGTCTGGTGGCTAGGACTCTGTACTTTCACTGCTAAAGACCTGGGTTTGATTCCTGGTCAGGGAACTTCCCTGGCGGCTCAGACGGTAAAGCGCCTGCCTACAATGTGGGAGACCTGAGTTCGATCCCTAGGTCGGGAAGATCCCCTGGTCTGGAAGATCCCCTGGAGAAGGCAATGGAAACCCACTCCAGTACCCTTGCCTGGAGAATCCCATGGATGGAGGACCCTGGTGGGCTGCAGTCCACGGGGTTGCAAAGAGTCAGACACGACTGAACGACTTCACTTTCAGGGAACTAAAATCCCACAAGCCACTCAGTGCAGTCAAAAAAAAAGAAGCATGATCTTGGGAAAACACAATTTATCTATCTTCCTTTCTCTCTTCTGCTTCTTTTATCATTGTGTGTAATCATTCCCTGATGGGCCCTGAAGACACTGAGAAACCACCCAGGGTCCAACTCCTTCATTACAAATCCCCCACCACAGTCTCACAGGGAGTCACCACCAGAACCACCCTCGTGGGTCTTGAGAGCTGGGAGGCTCTGTGTTCCTCTCCCCCGCTTTGCTAGAGGGAAGTGTTCACCAGTGACTGCACCTGTTTCCTTTACAGTCACCCAGACACCCAATTATTGGGCCCACACCTCCTCGTGGCAGTCCATGAGGAGTAGACTTCTCTGGACTTTTGCCTTCTTTTGAGGAAGTGATTTAACAGTTCTTGAGGTTGAGACGATTCTCAGAATAAACCAGATATAATTTCTCTCTCTTTTGCTTATTTATTTAGCCTCAAAGTAAAGCAGAGAAAAAGAGATGTCTTTTAAGTAAGATGTCTTCTGTCGCATTCCACTTCCTCCTGCTCCCCCCCTCTCGCTTGCTCCACCCTTGCCCCATCAGCCTCCTGACTGTCTCCACAGCCCACTGGACCCAGACTGTGAGTGCTGCTCCCCATGCCTGAAAGGCCCTTCCATGTGACAGTGACATGGTTCACCTCTTCTTCTCTCTCAAGACTGCGCTCGAGTGTCACCTTCTCAGTGGCGCCAACACTCACCACCTTGCTTAGACTTGCCACCTGCCTTCCTCCTCAAACCCCCACCTCCAGTGCCCTGCCTCTGCTCTCCTAGCATACAGTATAATTTATTTATTTATTAGGTTTGCTTATTGTCTGTCTCCCACACTGAAATGTAAACTGTGGGAGGGCAGAGTCATCTGTTCTGCTTTGATTTGTTTTGGGGGGTTCGCTTAATATTGGCTCACGGATGTAACCCAAGTGCTCAGGCATGCTGCCCTGTTGAAGGCCACCCTCTATGAAGGCCTGATACATGTTAGCTTTGCTCCAGCCCTCAGTCCACAGATATAACCAAGAATTGCAAGATCTCTGCTCTATGGAGCTTGTATTCCTGTGGGTGGATACAGGCCAACAAACAAACTGAAGAACACAAGACAGTAACAGTGTGTGCAGAGAATCAAACAGGTGCTGTGACAGAGAGTGGCCGTCTACCCTGGGGACGTACGGAAGGCTCTTCTGGAGAGGGGGCATTTTACATCAAGACTTAAGGAAAAGAGTACATTTGTCTTATATTTAATCTATGCACATTATGGTGTAATCATAAAAGCATTTTAAATAAAGAGCATTTTCCTGATGTGGACAAAGGTGGGAAATAAATATTCTAGACCAAGTGAGGGGTATGTGCTGATGGGTGTCAGGACCACAAAGGACACATTCAGCAAATGGGGCAGAACTGGGGTCCAGAGGCCATAGGAAGGGCCAGGTTGTCTCACAGAGCCGGCAGAGAAGGGGGTCTTAGACTCACTCTGCTACTCCCAGTGCCTAACGTGGGGTGAAGGTGTTGGATACTTGGTTTAACCACTGATTGTAAAACAGAGGATAAATATACTTTCTGAGTAATTCAAACTTCAACAATTGAAATTTCAACAGACAATAATACCCTATTGTATTTTTTTTTTATTAAAGCAATAACTCACTTGTTGTGTAATGAGATTTAATTTTGCTGGTACTGGCAAAAATCTTCCTACTAAAGTAGTCATGGGTTTAGGGACATCTGTAAGGAAGACAATTACAATTTATTGATAGCATATATTGTTCCTTTTCCACTTGCACATGGAAGAAAGTACAAAAATGATAATGTATCACGAGTTTAACCTGTGCAAAGTCATTTACACTTCTCTTGAACCCATTTATGTTTTCTATAAAACCTTTCTGGTCAATGTTTTCAGCTTGGGTTTGTTTGTTTGTTTGCTTGCTTGCTTTTACTTATTACACCTTTTTTCTTTGTCATAATGCTACTTTACTTGCGCTTCCGGGATGTTACGCTAAAAAATGTCGCTGCCCAGGTTCCTACACTCTGCGCCACGGTGCCCTCGAGAGCTGCCGCACTCGCCAGGGAGGCACTAGATACGTCCCGTTTTCAAAGAAAGCACAGCGCCCCCTGTGGGACGACACACGAACCACTTTCAGTTTATGTGTGTTCTTCCTCAGGTTCTAATTTAATGGCATGTAATGGGAGCAAACTACTTAAGATTGGAACCGATAACGAATTTCTTTGGCCTAAGCGCCCGTGAGACACTACGGTCCCTGTCAAATTCCGTGTTTGAACTGGAGTGACAGGAGAAGTCTCCTGATTGCCCACCTACTGAAGGCTTGTGCCTCCTTTGAGTGGTGTTTCCTTGAGATTTATGTAACTGAATCCATCTATTTCATGGTGATATTTAATGTGTACACAGTGACAAGGGAAACTAGGCTGGGGGCTGAGCAGTTACGGTGATATGACAAGGACATAGATGAGGAGAGCATTATGTAAATCTTCCTTCTGGGGATGATCTAAGGCATTAGGATTTTGTCGTGTTCCAGAAGGAAGGGAATTGGGAAAGAAGCCTTCTCTGCCTGTGTAGAGGATCAGAGGCAGCTCTGACCCACAGGGACTGGAGCCAGAAAACCCATGGCTGGTGTGCAGCAAAGTGCTCCTGGAGGCACTTTGCATCATAGAAAAGTAAATGCCTTAGAGGCATGTTATCTGTCCCTGGATAAGGAGACTATCAGGATGGAATAGCAGTTACATTCTGTCTTTTTGCCCTGGGCTCCAAAGGCTCACTGAAATGGCATCAGGACTGAATATTGACTTAAATTATGACAAGGTCAGTGAATCATATGATAATGAAATATTCTGGTTAAATTCAAGCTTTAGGGTAACACAATTATGTGCATAGTACACACAGATGCCCAGTTTTTGAGTATTAGTGTCTAACTTTTGTAAACACAATCTTAAAACTATGTCATTTGACCTTCCTTTAATCATTCATAAGTCATTTGATGGTAATCAAGTAGTTATAGATTATTTATTATTATTGCACCAGTTTAAAGAAGTTTCTGAATAAATCAATGGCAGATAAGTCAGCATTTGATAGTTATTTCAGAACTCATGATGATTAAAGCAGAGTGGTGGTTCTCCTTGACTGCATTAAAACATTTACATTAAAATCTGTATAATTTTTGCCACATCTGAACAGTCAACCCACTGCCTAATCTGGGAAAGTTTGTTTCAACCCAGTTACCTCTGGCCACACCACTCATGGGTACAAGTAGTTGCCTATTAGCATCACAAAGCTCTCTACAGATAGCAGAAGGAGAGGACAGCTATCTAAGAATTTGAGATAGTCAGAACAATGTACATAAATTAACCTATAAAGATATATTTTTCTAGTCTTAACTCACTAATATGGGCTGTAGGGGTTGCCAAGTTGCCTAACTGCCTATTTCACTTTCACTCTATGTACATATTCACAAACATATTCACTTACCAACTTCCATGTGATATATGACATATTTTTCTATTAATTTACTTTGTACCTGACTGTAGATAATTATTTTGGTCTTGATACTGAGGAACCAAATGAAGTGCTTTTAGTTCTCTTGTGCCAGAATTGTCTATACACAGCATTTGTGTACCCCCTTTCAACTGACATATCACCTAAAATGAAAAATAATGATCAGGCTTCATTTTTAAAAAGATATCCAGTAATATGAATCTAAGTAAACTTAAATCCAAGAACACAGTTTTAATGCACAATTTAAGTTTTAATGGAAAATGGTAAACTATAGATGTATTCTCACTTTTTTACTCTACAATAACATGCTCTCTGGAGGGACCACAAGGCAAAAAAATTCCCGGGGAAATGTCTTGTGAGGTGTGTTCAGTGTGTTAAGAGAAGTTCCTGCTCACACCTGTCTCTACAGGTATAGGCTTAGGGTAGGGAACAGGTGACTATGAACCAGAGCTTCTGTCCACCTGTCCAGGTATTCCACGGTCTTCAGGAATGGAGAGAGTGTGCTGATTTGCCCAACCTGGCCCCACTGAAATCCAGTTAACCAGAGGAAGGGCTTTGTCCCCCTGCCTCCATCTCTGTAGCTGGTCAACTACTTAGAATAATCTTTAATTTTATGACAGTTGTTCTCTCCTGCCACATGCACATGTTATTATTAACATCTAATGTGTTTTTAAGATACCCATTTATTTCATTTCCTACAAGTACAGTTTAGAAAGTTTAATCCAAGTACTGGAAAATTCCAAGAAACCATGTCAATCTTTCTGGACCTGACCAGTACCCTCAGATCACGTAGTTGGATTCTGACCATATATAAATCCCCAGCAAGCCTGGTGAAGTCAGCCAGTCCACCATACCAGTCAAGCCAAGCATGGACTCAGCCCTCCTATGGGCAGCCCTGTCCATGACAATGTAGCATGAACATGAAGGTAAGAGAAGTCACTGTCTCTCACTGCACGTAGCTTCTAATTCTGATGGTAAAATCACAAATACCCAGAGAAACTATGGTTTCTGTTGTTAGGTTGCCTTTGGGTTTCCTAGACAGGAAAACCCAAATAAGCTTAAAGGATCAATGTCACCAAAATAACACACATATAGCCTACATTAATGAGGTGCTGATCGCCAGCTCACACCTTCAGATCATCCTGACACTGGATAAGAGGCCAGCATTCATGTTCCATTGGAATTTTCTTTGTATTTAGAGGATAATTATAGCCACACACACACAGATGCACAGATGGGCTGAGTGGACCGTCCAGGCCTCTTCCTATTGCACAGTTCTGGACTCCTGAGGGACACAATCCTGTCCCTCCTGTGAGCATTCTAACATTACTCAGGAGTCTTGTGTAATCGGAAGAGTTCTCATCCTGTTCACCTGATCTAAGTGTCCTAGAAAAGCTCTGCTCATTCTCAAGTATTTTCCAGTTAAAGTACACACCTTAGGTTTACGGTCTCCTTTCTTGGAATAGAGAGCTGATAGTGGGGACAGCAATTGGTTCTTTGGACCTTTTGCCGAATGAATGCTTGGGGCTGGATTCCCTGGTTTCCCTCCCTTTTTGGTCCTCAACACACCACTTACAAACAGACTATGCAACATCTCTGTTTTCTGACACATAAAATGTAGATAAAAATAATGTCTACCCTACAGAGTTTGTCTGTATTAGTAGCTCAGTCGTGTCTGACTCTTTGTGACTCCATGGACTGTATCCCGCCAGGCTCCTCTGTCCATGGGATTCTCCAGGCAAGAATACTAGAATGGGTTGCCATTTCCTTCTCCAGGGACTCTTCCCAACCCAAGGATCAAATCCAGATCTCCCGCATTGCAGGCAGACTCTTTACTGTCTGAGCCACCAGGGCAGTTGATAGATTAAATAAAACAACAAACATGCAAACCTATCACATAAACCACAAATGTTACTGATTCCTATCTTACTTGAGTGTTAGTTGGTAGGAGGGATTTGGAGGCAGGCAGGGAGGAAAGCAGCTTCTGCCTTGCAGCCACAGAACCGCAGCTGCCCCCTCCCACCAGCATGCCAAACCACACAGGTCAGCAGCTGCTCCTTTCCTGGGCCAACCCTGGGTCTGCCTGGACTGAGGTGACTTACGGCTTCTCTCTTTAGTGAATACATCAGTGTCCTAATCTTTGATTTGCTAAGATCGAGTAGAAGAGAATCTTAGATGTGAAAGAAACATTAGAAAGACTCTAATTATATCCCTCTTTTCATAGATAAGACAATCAAAAATGCTGACTCGACAAGTAAACAATGACTGAAAATATTTTACTGTTGACTTAGTAATGATAAGGGTCAAACATTTAACATCATGTTAGTCAGACACATTTTCTTTGGCATAATTACCATTGGGTTAGAGTCTTTCTTATGAGAGCAACTAGAGGCATCCTCTGCTCCTTGAGATGATGGGAACTTGCAACATGACTCCTGGGCCAGAGGATGTTGGAAGGTTGCTTCATCCAAATTGTTACTTGTGATAGAATCACCTGCTTCCTTGATTTCAACCTGAAAAAGTAAACGTTATCTTAGAAATCACATTGTGGACACTGCACTTTATTTACAGTTGCATAATATAGAAAATTCTTTGTAGAAGTTACATTTTTGAAGTAAAGAACATTCTTATGCTTAGCATCCTCTCTTCCTCACTATTAATTCGTCCTCTGGGGCGACAAGTCATCTGACCATCCTGGCTGGGGATCAAGAACACCAGAGAGATCAGGATCATCTGCCCATGAGGTGTGGGGATGTGACTTCGATGTAAAACCCTCTTGCTGTTTGAAAAACATGTTGTGGGTAATTTGAGAAGATTCTGTGATTGGTCAGCTCCCCCTTAAGCTTCTAGACAACCCTCTACTACAAAAGAGCTGGCTGCCTCTTGGGACCTTCCTTAAAATTGCCTAAAATGCTTCTCCTTAATCATCATTCTCAGAGCACGCTCATTAAGTTGTATTAATGTTCTAGTCTGTTTTGTGTTTTCCTCAAGAAGCCAGACATCTTTGCTGATGTTTTAATGATATTTATATTGTAACTTGGAGCTTCCCAGGTGCCCTAGTGGTAAAGAATCCTCCTGCCAATATAAGAGACATAAGAGATGTGGGTTTCCCCAAGTCGGGAAGATCCCCTGGAGGAGGGCATGGCAACCCATTCCAGTATTCTTGCCTGGAGAATCCTATGGACAGGGGAGCCTGGCGGGCTACAGTCCATGGGGTAGCAAAGGGTGGCGGGACGTGACTGAAGCAATTTAGCACACATGCATATTGTAACTTACAATGTATTTATAGTAATGTTTATAATTAAATAGTAGAGCTTCCCTCACTGAATGGTAGAACGATAATTAACATGAAAACTGTGAGGGTAGAGAATAACTGCCAGCTTTGTTTTTTAAGCTATCTTCTGCAACAACTCAGTGACACATCAGCAAAAGTACCAAAACTAGGGAGAAACATCAATGATGTCATTGAAAGTCAATGGAATTTAAAAAACTAAGTAGTCTCGATGCTTTAAAAAAAATACCACTAAAGTGTTTCAAAAAAAACTTACCATTTAAAGTGTTTCAAAACTATAATTATATATATAGTATATGTATAGTATATATAAATATATTATAATGTATATAACATGTGTACACCCATGGCAGATTCATGTTGATGTATGGCAAAACCAGTACAATATTGTAAAGTAGTTAGCCCCCAATTAAAATCAATAAATTTATATTAAAAATATGATAACAGTATAATAAATATAAATATAATATATAAAATATATAATATTATATAATGTACTATATTAATATTAATTATATAATTCTAAATTATTATATATAATTATATACAATATAATTTTATTTTTATTAAAGTATAAAATTATAAAATTATAAAATTAAAATTATAAACTTTTAATTATATATACATTAATATATATTATTATATATTATCTATATTATCTATAACATATAACTATTATATAATAAATATATATTATATATATGTTTGTTAGTTGAAGTCAGCTAGTTGACTATATATTTAATATATATTATAGTATATATATTATATACTATAGATATAATAGATATTATATATTTATATTATTTATATATTATATATATCATATAATTATATATATACTATATATATACATATATACATAGAATTATATATTTATAATTTCTATATATAATTATATATATTTATGTTCACACATATAACATATATATAATATATACTTTATATTATATAATAATTTATATTATAAATTATATAAATTTATATATAATTATAAATGTATATTATATAAATATATATTATGTATGATTATATTATATATAATTATAAAATTAAGATGTAATTTTATATATTGATTATAAATAATATATATTATATAATATATATAATAAAATGTAATATACACTAATTTAATTATATTAATATATATTGTTATATTATTATTATATATTTTTAAAGTGCTTCTTTAAAATGTGATAATGTAAGGAGATCAGGAAATAGAAGTCAACCCACAATTTATATGGTCTCTCCCCCTACTTAACCTCCACAGACTGCCTGTTAGAGAGCACAGGTGAATTTTCCCAAAGGCCAGGAGGCAGATCATAAAGTCCTTCAAAGAAGATGGTGATTCTAAGGTAACATTCTGAAGACCTTCTGTAAAATCACAACAGAGACAACTATCTTTCAAAGTGTGGGGACTGACTCAGACTTGAAGATCATCTAAGTTAAAATCTGGGACCCAAACAATTAATTATTTTCATGGACTGGCAAATCCCCTAGCACAGCAGACTAGTATCTAGGTAGAAATTTTTTTAAAGATATAGGAAAGTTTAGCAATATTTCAAGTTATAACTTTTTTTAGACATTTCAAATTTTACAGAAATGTAGAATTTTTCAATTTTCTCTGCTTTCTGCTTTGGGGAATTTGTCATGTACATGTCATCAAAGTTTAGATTTTGGTTTTTAGGGAAGAATAATTTTATTTTTTTAATTTATTTTTTAAATGATCAAGGCTTAGATTTAACTTGCTGCTGCTGCTGCTAAATTGCTTCAGTCGTGTCCGACTCTGTGCGACCCCAGAGATGGCAGCCCACCAGGCTCCCCTGTCCCTGGGATTCTCCAGGCAAGAACACTGGAGTGGGTTGCCATTTCCTTCTCCAATGCATGAAAGTGAAAAGTGAAAGTGAAGTCACTCAGTCGTGTCCAACTCCTAGTGACCCCATGGACTGCAGCCCACCAGGCTCCTCCATCCATGGGATTTGCCAGGCAAGAGTACTGGAGTGGGGTGCCATTGCCTTCTCCAGATTTAACTTATTTCCCTGTAATTAACAGATACTTATATAGTAAATATATCAGTTCCTCAATCCCATGCAACTGATACTTGGACTACTTATAGTATAGTAAAACCCTATTTTTACAGAATAAACAGAGGTCAATATGTGGAAATGAATTTCTAGAAAAAGGAAATTAGCAACGGACCCTGAATATTTACTGAAAAATAATTTCATTCTGTTTAAATGATAAACATGTTTGTGCTAAATCTTTTTCATTTTATTAATAAATTTGGACTGTCAGAATCATGTGACTCAGATGGTAAAGAATCTGCCTTCAATGTGGGAGACCTGGGTTTGATGCCTGGGTTGGGAAGATCCCCTGCAGAAAGGCATGGCAACCCACTCCAGTATTTTTGCCTGGAGAATCCCATGGACAGAGGAGCCTGGTGGGCTACAGTCCAAGGGATCGCAAAGAGTCAGACATGACTGAGTGACTAACACTTGGAATTTGTCAATAAAATAAAAAAAAAAAAAAAAGAAATATCATCCAAGTAGTCCCTCCTTTATTTTGCTGAAGTTGAGTTACATTAAAAGAGAATTTACTATTTTAATGAGCTAATTCCCTTCCCGTTCTGGTGAACACTGAGTCCACTGGGCACAGGAAGGGAACTGCACTTGGACCAACAGGCAGAAGGTGCTGGGACACAAGTTTGGCCCGGTAGCAAGATGGAATGTCCGACACTTCAAGCCATCTGAAAAAGATTCCGAGAAAGACCTCTGCACTGACTGAAGTCTGGAGGAACAAGGTGTGCTCTCTGGTTTCTCCAGGCTTCAGCCTCTCTTCCCCAACTTTCCTGTGCACTAAGGAGCAGAAAACAGGAATCTAAGCTCCTGCTGCTATGGTTTATGATATATAAACAAAGTCAGGTTCCAGCCATCTTAATACCAACTCAAAAATGTTCCACACAGGCTTAATTTATAACTTACTAAAATTAGTGGTTGAGTAATCTAATTTTCCAAACTAGATCCTTTTGGGGGGCCAGTACACATTTCCTTGGAAATCCTTTTCTTCCTTTAAAAACTGATTTTTTAGTTTCAGCAAAAATAAAACAGAAAACGGGAATTCCCTGGTGGTCCAGTGGTTAGGACTCTGTGCTTTCACCACCCAAAGCCCAGGTTCAAAGTAAATAAATAAGAACAAAGCAGAAAATTACTAGTGGTTATCCACAGCAAAATAGGGTAGCTGGCTGACAATTAGCATGAATTCATATAGACTCTGATTTATATTACATACACTTGAGGAACAGCTACTTACTAACAGAGGGAAGCTCTAACACCGTGATTTCACAGCTCACCAAACACAAGTACTAACTGTAAGTCCTACCTAGCAGTGAGTTCTAGCTGTGGAAAATTCTTAAAGAGATGGGAATACCAAACCACCTTACCTGCCTCCTGAGAAATCTGTAAAGTAGGTGAAGAAGCAAGAGAACTGGACATGGAACAAAAGACTGGTTCCAAATTGGGAAAGGAGTATGTCAAGGCTGTATATTGTTACCCTGCTTATTTAACTTATATGTTGTATCATGCTAGATGCTGGGCTGGATGCAGCACAAGCTGGGATCAAGACTGCCAGGAGAAATATCAATAACCTCAGATACAGAGATGACACCACCCTTATAGCAGAAAGCGAAGAACTAAAAAGCCTCTTGGTGAAAGTGAAAGAGGAGAGTGAAAGAATTGGCTTAAAGCTCAACATTCAGAAAGCTAAGATCATGGCATTCAGTCCCATCACTTCATGGCAAATAGATGGGGAAACAATGGAAACAGTGAGAGACTGTTGTTTTGGCTCCAAAATCACTGCAGATGGTGACTGCAGCCATGAAATCAAAAGACGCTTGCTCCTTGGAAAAAAAGCTATGACCAAACTAGACAGCATATTAAAAAGCAAAGACATTACTTTGCCAACAAAGGTCCATCTAGTCGAAGCCATGGTTTTTCCAGTAGTCATGTATAGATGTGAGAGTTGGACTATAAAGAAAGCTCAGTGCCGAAGAATTGATGCTTTTGAGCCGTGATGTTGGAGAAGACTCTTCAGAGTCCCTTGGACTGCAAGGAGATCCAACCAGTCCATCCTATATTCATTGGAAGGACTGATGCTGAAGCTGAAACTCCAATACTTTGGCCACCTGATGCGAAGAACTGACTCATTGGAAAAGACCCTGATGCTGGGAAATATTGAAGACCAGAGGAGAAGGGGATGACAATGGATGAGATGGTTGGATGACATCACCAACTTGATGGACATGAGTTTGAGCAAGCTCCAGGAGTTGGTGATGGACAGGGAAGCCTGGCGTGCTGCAGTTCATGGGGTTGCAAAGAGCCGGACATGACTGAGTGACTGATCTGAGCTATGAATTAGAACCCTTATAAATCTAAAGGGGAAAATATGTAAAAGGCCAGTGCATGAAAACTCACTGCACTTGTTTTCACAGACACTAGGGCTTCTTTCCTAAAGCTGCTTTTAAAACTTTCTAGGGACTTCCCTGGTGATCCAGTGGTTAGGACTCCCACTTCCATAGCAAGGGGCACAATTTGATCCCTGCCGGCAGAGCTAAAAAAAAAAAAAAAAAAATTCTAGTTGTTTCCCTTCTCTTTTGTTTTTTAATCCCTGCTGTGTCAGGCCATGTATTTTTTGTTTTTTAAATATTTATTTGGCTGCACGAGTTCTTAGTTTATGCACATGGTATCTTCGATCTTCCTTGCAGAATGTGGGATCTTGGAATCTTTAGTTGTGGCATGTGGGATCTAGTTCCCTGGCCAACGATTGAACCAAGGTCCCCTGGATTGAGAGTGTGAAGTCTTAGCCACTGGACCACCAGGGAAGTCCCTGAGTCAGGCCAGATCTTACCTAGGGATGAAGGACCTAATGCACCATCAGGGAGGATGCTTGGCTGGCTGATACATCTCGCTTTAGCAAGGGATGCGCCTTGTTGGGAATGGTGAGTCCAATAGTGATGCTACTGACAGGAAAAATCGAGGTAAAAGTCCTCCCTCTCTATTGGGGAAGGGGAGCAGGGGGAGTTGCGCGATGCGGATCTTACTGGAATCACGCGGACACCGGGGTGGGCGGCTCCGTCCCTGGCCCAGGCGCCCAGGGGCACGAAGGCAGAGCTCCTGTGCGGGGTGAGCAGGGAGGACAGGAAGTGGATGTTGTAGGCCTGCGGCTGCGGGGCAGCAGAGAAAACGGTGTCTTCCAGGGGGTTGAGCTCGGGGAGGTTCGGGTACTCCCCCAGGAGTCCCTCGTCTTCGTTCTCATCCATCAGCAGCTCCACTTTGACCTTGCTTTGGCAGTCCCCGCCGAGCGCGGGGTTGAAGGCGTGCAGCAGGGGCTCTTTGGGATCCGCTGGGCCCAGGTACACATCCTTGAAGAAGTGAAAATCGTCTTCCTCGTGCTTTACCGCCACCGGAGTTTTCAGGGGAAGGTTTTCAGGAACAAACTGACTCTCGGCGCTGAAGAGGTCTGTCACCATCTCGTCTTCGGGGCTGGACATGCTGCCCAGCAGAGGGGCGTCTTCCATGGCCACTGGGGGCGCCGAGGCCTGGGCATCGCCCCGCACCTGCAACGACGCGGCCCGGTCAGCGGCGGCCCCCAGAGGGCCCTGCAGCCATTCCGGGGGGCCCGCGGCTCCTAGGATCTGATGCGATCGCCCGCCACTCCCAGGGTCTGGTCTGGGGGTACCGCCGCCCCCGGAATCTGACCGGGGGCCCCGACGCCCCCAAGATCTGATTCGGAGGGCCGCCGCTCCCAGGGGCTGACAAGGAAAGGGTCTTGCGGGATGACAGGGGGAAGGGTCCCGCCGTTCCCAAGGGACCGACGGGGTCGCGGCCCGCCGCTCCCAGGGACTGGCCTGGGGGTCCCACCGTCCCAGGCGAGGACGACCAGAGAAGGGCTCCCTGCTGGCCCGACGGGCTGACAGGAGCGGTGTCCCGTCGCTCCCAGAGGAATGACGGAGGCAGCGTCCCGCCGGAGGTCCCGCCGTCCCCGACAGGGACGAAAGGGGTGGGGGGTCCCTCCGCCCCCTCGAGGCTGACTCGGGGCCCACGGTCCCCCTCCCGTCTGCAAGCCCGAGGCCGGGCCCGGGACCGCGGGGAAAGCCGGCGAGGCCGGAGTGTCAGGCGCTGGAGGGGTTCCCCGTCAGGTCTCCTCAGACGACGCACCTGGGCCCGCGGGAGCTGTCGGAGCACCTAGCGCAAATGTGGGGGCGAGGCGGGGCAAGCCGTTGCGTTGGCCGTTGGGAGGAGGCGTGGCCAGGGGGCGGGGCGGGGCTCGCGGCGATGGGCGTGGCAGGGGCGGGACATGTGGCCCAGGTGGTGAGAGGGTGGGACGCGTTGGGGGTGAGGTGTGAAGGCGGGAGCGGAAGTGAGTAGGGCGGGGCCGATCAGTGGGAGGGAATAAGCCAGAACTGTGGAAGGGCACGTGGAGGGCTGGAGGGTGGTGTTGGGCTGCGGCCCGGGACCCGCCAGTTGAGGTAGACAGGGCGGGACACTCCCGGGACCAGCAGCTCTTGGCTCAGGTGGGGAAACTGAGGCCAGTCCGAGGCAGTGACTTCAGACCCCTAGACTTCACCACATTCGTTTCCACCCGGCCACAGAACACCGCAAGTGGGTGGAAGGTCAGGGGTCCGCACAGGCAGGTAGGTTCCCAACCCAGCGTGCACTTGAGGTCCGTGGTGCTGGAGCTCCAGATGAAGACTAGGCGTTCCTCGTCGACATAAGCAACCCAACATTGATGATCTGGGGAAGAGGGAGGTGGTCAAGACCTAGAACTAACAAACACAACCACATTAACACAACGCAAACTTAGGGTGGGTGGTGAGCTAAATACACCTTCTTCATCAAGAAAGGAGGTGGGGAGGGGTGGGAGATGTGGAGAAAGGAGAGGGTGGGATATATGCAGAGAGTAACATGGAAACATACACGACCATATGTAAAATCAGTTCAGTTCAGTGGCTTAGTCGTGTCCGACTCTTTGCGACCCCATGAATCGTGGCACGCCAGGCCTCCCTGTCCATCACCAACTCCCAGAGTTCACTCAAACTCGTGTCCAAAGAGTCGGTAATGCCATCCAGCCATCTCATCCTCTGTCATCCCCTTCTCCTCCTGCCCCCAGTCCCTCCCAGCATCAGAGTCTTTTCCAATGAGTCAACTCTTCACATGAGGTGGCCAAAGTATTGGAGTTTCAGCTTTCGCATCATTCCTTCCAAAGAACAGCCAGGACTGATCTCCTTTAGGATGGACTGGTTGGACCTCCTTGCAGTCCAAGGGACTCTCAAGAGTCTTCTCCAGCACCACAGTTCAAAACCATCAATTCTTTGGCACTGAGCTTTCTTCACAGTCCAACTCTCACATCCATACATGACCACTGGAAAAACCATAGCCTTGATTAGACAGACCTTTGTTGGCAAAGTAATGTCTCTGCTTTTCAATATGCTATCTAGGTTGGTCATAACTTTCCTTCCAAGGAGTAAGCGTCTTTTAGTTTCATGGCTGCAATCACCATCTGCAGTGATTTTGGAGCCCCAAAAAATAAAGTCTAACACTGTTTCCCCATCTATTTCCCATGAGTGATGGGACCAGATGCCATGATCTTTGTTTTCTGAATGTTGGGCTTTAAGCCAACTTTTTCACTCTCCTCTTTCACTTTCATCAAGAAGCTTTTTAGTTCCTCTTCATTTTCTGCCAAAAGGGTGGTGTCATCTGCATATCTGAGGTTATTGATATTTCTCCTGGCAATCTTAATTATAGCTTGTGCTTCCTCCAGCCCAGCGTTTCTCATGATGTAATCAGCAAATAAGTTAAATAAGCAGGGTGACAATATACAGCCTTGACGTACTCCTTTTCCTATTTGGAACCAGTCTGTTGTTCCATGTCGTTTTAACTGCTGCTTCTTGACCTGCATATAGGTTTCTCAAGAGGCAAGTCAGGTGGTCTGGTATTCCCATCTCTTTCAGAATTTTCCACAGTTTATTGTGATCCACACAGTCAAAGGCTTTGGCATAGTCAATAAAGCAGAAATAGATGTTTTTCTGGAACTCTCTTGCTTTTTCCATGATCCAGCAGATGTTGGCAATTTGATCTCTGGTTCCTCTGCCTTTTCTAAAACCAGCTTGAACATCTGGAAGTTCACGGTTCACGTATTGCTGAAGCCTGGCTTGGAGAATTTTCAGCATTACTTTACTAGCGTGTGAGATGAGTGCAGTTGTGTGGTAATTTTAGCATTCTTTGGCCTTGCCTTTCTTTGGGATTGGAATGAAAACTGACCTTTTCCAGTCCTGTGGCCACTGCTGAGTTTTCCAAATTTGCTGGCATATTGAGTGCAGCACTTTCACAGCATCATCTTTCAGGATTTGAAATAGCTCAACTGGAATTTCATCACCTCCACTAGCTTTGTTCGTAGTGATGCTTTCTAAAGCCCATTTGACTTCACATTCCAGGATGTCTGGCTCTAGGTGCGTGATCACACCATCATGATTATCTTGGTCATGAAGATCTTTTTTGTACAGTTCTTCTGTGTATTCTTGCCACCTCTTCTTAATATCTTCTGCTTCTGTTAGGTCCATACCATTTCTGTCCTTTATCGAGCCCATCTTTGCATGAAATGTTCCCTTGGTATCTCTAATTTTCTTGAAGAGATCTCTAGTCTTTCCCAGTCTATTGTTTTCCTCTATTTCTTTGCATTGATCGCTGCGGAAGGCTTTCTTATCTCTTCTTGCTATTCTTTGGAACTCTGCATTCAAATGCAAATATCTTTCCTTTTCTCCTTTGCTTTTCAGTTCTCTTCTTTTCACAGCTATTTGTAAGGCCTCCTCAGACAGCCGTTTTGCTTTTTTGCATTTCTTTTCCATGGGGATGGTCTTGATCCCTGTCTCCTGTACTATGTCAAGAACCTCATTCCATAGTTCATCAGGCACTCTATCAGATCTAGCCCCTTAAATCTATTTCTCACTTCCACTGTATAATCATAAGGGATTTCATTTAGGTCATACCTGAATGGTCTAGTGGTTTTTCCTACTTTCTTCAATTTAAGTCTGAATTTGACAATAAGGAGCTCATGATCTGAGCCACAGTCAGCTTCTGGTCTTGTTTTTGTTGACTATATAGAGCTTCTCCATCTTTGGCTGCAAAGAATATAATCAGTCTGATTTCGGTGTTGACCATCTGGTGATGTCCATGTGTAGAGTCTTCTCTTGTGTTGTTGCAAGAGGGTGTTTGTTATGACCAGTGCATTTCTTTGACGAAACTCTATTAGTCTTTGCCCTGCTTCATTCCGTATTCCAAGGCCAAATTTGCCTGTTACTCCAGGTGTTTCTTGACTTCCTACTTTTGCATTCCAGTCCCCTATAATGAAAAGGACATCTTTTTTGGGTGTTAGTTCTAAAAGGTCTTGTAGGTCTTCATAGAATCGTTCAACTTCAGCTTCTTCAGCGTTACTGGTTGGGGCATAGACTTGGATTACTGTGATATTGAATGGTTTGCCTTGGAAACGAGCAGAGATCATTCTGTTGTTTTTGAGATTGCATCCAAGTACTGTATTTTGGACTCTTTTGTTGACCATGATGGCTACTCCGTTTCTTCTAAGGGATTCCTGTCCACAGTAGTAGATATAATGGTCATCTGAGTTAAATTCACCCATTCCAGTCCATTTTAGTTCGCTGATTCCCAGAATGTCGACATTCACTCTTGCCATCTCCTGCTTGACCACTTCCAATTTGCCTTGATTCATGGACCTACGGAGAAGGCAATGGCACCCCACTCCAGTACTCTTGCCTGGAAAATCCCATGGATGGAGGAGCCTGGAAGGCTGCAGTCTATGGGGTCGCTGAGGGTAGGACACGACTGAGTGACTTCACTTTCACTTTTCACTTTCATGCATTGGAGAAGGAAATGGCAACCCACTCCAGTGTTCTTGCCTGGAGAATCCCAGGGATGGGGGAGCCTGGTGGGCTGCTGTCTATGGGGTCACACAGAGTTGGACACGACTGAAGTAACTTAGTAGCTTAGCATGGACCTAACATTCCAGGTTCCTATGCAATATTGCTCTTTACAGCATCGGACCTTGCTTCTATCACCAGTCACATCCACAACTGGGTATTGTTTTTGCTTTGGCTCCATCCCTTCATTCTTTCTGGAGTTACTTCTCCACTGATCTCCAGTAGCATATTGGGCACCTACCGACCTGGGGAGTTCCTCTTTAAGTATCCTATCATTTTGCCTTTTCAAATAGCCAATGGGAATTTGCTGTAGGACTCAGGGAACTCAAACCAGGGCTGGGTAACAACCTAGTGGGGTGGGATAGGGAGGGATGTCCAAGTGGGAGGGGATGTGGGCAAACCGATGGCTGATTCATGTTGATGTCTGGCAGAATTGCACTTTATACAAAACCGTGAAGCAATTATCCTTCAATTAAAAATAAATTTATTTTGTTTTTCAGGACTCTGCCAGGGAATTCCTCTGACGAGGAATTGCTAGAGGCCAGCAGCTATGGTTGCCGTCCTCTTGTGTTCAATCTCAGGATGTTTCCCTTGGCCAAAAACGCACTAAGTCGTCTCAGGGTTCAAAGCATTCAGCAAGCAGTGGCAAGGCAGATCCACCAGAAGCGGGCACCTGGTTTCCATGACAAATATGATACTATGCTGCATTAGCTAGGACAGCCACTTTCTGTGTTGCTCTATGGGTATATATGGCAACACAAATTGGAATAGAGTGGAACCCATCACCTCTTGGCAGAGTCACCCCAACGGAATGGCGAGAACAGTAATTATCCTAGCTGGTTTAATGCTGAATTGTTTCAAAATCAACTCATAATTGATGCCAAGTAAAAGTACTGTGTATCCATTAAAATATGGCATGTTTAAAGAAATAACATATACTTTAAACCTTCAAAAAAAGTGAGTTTAAAAATAATAATAATATAAAAAAAGGTGAAAGCTTGTCCTTTAGGCCTCAGTTCTAAATCAGCATCCTTCACAAGCCAGGTATTCTCACCGCCCACACACGCACGCACACACACACACACACACGTCTAGGAACCCTGAAGACCCTAGGGTTCTCTTGGTTCTTGACTTCCTCCCACTGGGATATTTTTTTAACTGGAGTGTAGCTGCTTTCCAATGCTGTGTTAGTTTCTGCTGTAGTGTGAGTGAGTCAGCTGCTTGTACACATGCACATCCCCTTCCTCTTGGACCTCCCTCCCATCCCCACCTCACCCGCTCTAGGTCGTCACAGAGCAGCCAGCTGAGCTCCCTGCACTCTCCGGCAGGCTCCCCTCGCTATTTCACACGTGGCAGTGCGCATGCCCATCCCAGTCTAATTCATCCCACCTCCCACCCCATGTCCACATGTCCCTTCTCTGCGTCTGTGTCTATTTCTGCACTGCAGGCAAGTTCGTCTGTACCATTTCCCATGACAGCCAGAACCTGGTGGGGTTCCCGCTGTATTCCCAGTGCCTAGAACAGAGCTTAGCATATAGGAGGTGCACAATAAGAGCCTTGGAGAAAATGGAAATTCATTG